>NC_043977.1:46748648-47048648 GCF_902148855.1 Sphaeramia orbicularis | reverse complement strand
ATTTCTAATTTTCAAGTGACAACTACTTTAATAATTCAACTGCATTGACAAAACAGATTATAAGGATATTCAATAAGAAACAAATAAAGGTCCATCTGACGGTGGTGACTTAGATCTGACGGTGTTGACGCAAATCTGACGGTGTTGACAGTGGCTTCATTACAACAAACAATTCCAACATTTCATCACTTAAGTTAATGATTCTTTGCTTAAAAACTGTATTTTGCTATTCTGGAACAAATGACAAATAGGCTAATTTGACAATTTAATTATTTTACTCTGTGAACATTATATAATTTCAGAAAGGAACACCATAAACATAAACAATGAAACTATTTCTTTTACTATATTCCTTAGACACTTTTTTTTATTTTTAAAATTTTTTTATGAAATGTCCACAGTCCTGTGGGACTGCCTTTGTCATGTATCTGTTACCACAGATCCAATCAGTGTCCTGGTTCTGTCCTCTGTAGACTGGTACCCTGTCCCCCTGCTGACACAGTACTGTGGACAGAACCATCACACATGCCATGGTCCTATCTGGGTCCAGGAAAAGGACAGGGGACCAGTTACCAGAGGCTGCTTTGTGCCTATTCACACTTTCAGTTTCAGCATGGAGGCAAAAAACATGCAACGCAGCAAATGTTTTGCCTCATATGAGGAATATCCCCAGGTTTTTGATGAATATAAATCAGCCACTGGGACAACGTTCAGAGTGCAGAATTCAGATTATTTGATTGGCTCTGTGGCAGTAGACAAACTGATATTTTGTACCACAGTACTGTGGATGGAGCTATTGCATTGTTTTTTGTTTTTTGTTTTTAAATCCAATTCCACACCTTTCTCTAACCCCTTTTTACAATCCATTCCCTGTTTCTTTTCCTTTGCTCCTCCGCTGATAGCTGCTGCCTAGCCATAACTTTCCAAAAAATATAAAAGTCAGTTTAATGAAATTGGGTTGAATGTTGGTTAAATTCATTTCCATTTGGCTTTTGTCATTGGGGATACATATAATACGGAATATTGTAGGATTACAATATTCTAACTATGACTAAATGTCTGTGAACAGACATAATATTGTACAACACACAGTAGGAGCACAATGAGCTGCAGAGCAGTTTAATGGTTAAAATGTTTTAAATGGTATTGTAGGTCTGTATGGAAGAACTATAGGGGGAATTTTGCTGTAAAAAAAATAGATAAAGAGGTTAATGAAAAATGAAAAGCCATATTAGTATTTATTGTGATCATAATATATATTATAAAAGCCAAGTGGTCTGTGTATGTGTGTCTCAAGATTCACACAAAATCCAGAAAGAGCTGACTGTTGCAGTTTGCCAGACTTATTTATTTTTGGTCAATGAACAGACTATTGAAAACGGCAAGTTGATCGGACCAATATTTTGGGAGATATTAGTACTTTGTAATATAATAGCCTTACAATCACGTTGCTATGGCCAGAAGGCGTTGGTGGTGACTGCTGGACAAATGCGGTAACATGGGTCAACACATTAGTGTGTATTCAATCCTCAATTTTGAATGATTTTTGGGCTTTTGTCAACACCGTCAAACTATATGTCAACACCTTCAGACAGAAAACCTGACGGTGTTGACATCTGACGGTGTTGACAAAAAAATACTTTATAACATATTGTGCATGAGCTGTATACATTAGCCATCTGGTGTTAGTCTGGGGTGCTAACTACCTCTAGCCCTACTATAAATGTATACATTTATGCAATAATTCTATTTTATATTTTCTATACAAAAGTGACGGTGTTGACGGATCATGGTTCTGACAGTAAAAATGTCAATAAAAATGTAAAGATTTTTGAAGACATAGAATACTTAAAGGAGGCTGAGTGAAGTCGTTGCATGTGCTGGATCTGGAAGGTGAAGAAGAAAGTCCTCAGGAATATAGGTGACCCTGTGGTGCCTGGTTTTTTTAGTCTTTTTTAAAATATCTGACGGTGTTGACAGAAACGTGGGACACATTTTAAGGAAAGGCAAAATAATAGCAAATGTTAATGAACATTCACGGCTCTTAGTTTTCAAGTGATTTTTTATTCTATTTTTTCATTTGATAAGTATTTTTTTCATTTAAAAAGAGTTTTCGCTGTTTGTGATCAAATTGAAATGATAATCTCTTGTCTGTGGACAATCCATTTTGTGGGTAATGGGCTAACAGATTATTATAAAATTCACTAAATTAAAACAAATTTATGGAAAAAAGGCTACATCTATGCAAAAGACCCTTAAAAGATGAACTCTGCCAATTTTTATAGTAAAAATATTATTCATTTTCAATGGAATTAGCACTTTTCTGAGTGGGACATGTTTTTTTCCAAAATCTCAAGAATCAGTGATCTTTCATTTGCAGTGATATTTTGTGACTGACCAAGACAAGAAATGTTGGTGTCTAAGGACTGAATATTTGTTTCTCAAAAATATTTCAGTACTTGATGCTCCAAGTCAAATGTTATCACCCTGACATTGAGTTTCATTTTCAGCAGAGGGATAGTGTCACATTTTACTAAAGGTATTTATATAAATTTTAACAGTTTAACACCTCTTTCTGCAGCATCGTTAACGACAAGTAGCTCCAAGACATTCATTCATTTTCTGAACCTGCTTTATCCTCACTAGGGTCACGGGGGTCGCTTGGAGCCTATCCTAGCTACATAGGGGCTAAGGCGGGGTTCAGCCTGTATCTTTATCTTCGCACACACATTCCACAATTATTACACAGTTCAAGCATCTCCCCTTCCCCCATTGCCTTTTCATGTCTGCTGTCTGCCTAATTGTTCATGCTGTCCCCCAATTCCCTTCAAATCCATGAAAAAAATTCCAGCATGTGTCCACGTGTACTGTGTGAAAAACTGTATGATGTCTTATATTTGTGCTTTGCATTATCTTCTGTTCTTCACTGCAATTTTTCGAAGAAAGGGGTTTATGGCAGCGCTCCACCTAGGAGCAGCGGCCTGATGTCCCTAATCATCAAACTTAATTTCGTTTGATATACTCTGTACTGTCAAATGATAATAAAGACAATCAAAACCTGGACAAGTTGCCAGTTCATCACAGGACTGAACATATAGAGACAAACAATCACTCTCACATTCACACCTATGGGCAATTTAGATTGACCAATTAATTTATCAGTGCATGTCTTTGGATGATGGGAGGAAGCCGGAGTACCCGGAGAGAACCCACGCAGACACAGGGAGAACATGCAGACTCCACACAGAAGGGTCCTACCCCCATCGGCTGGTGTTGGAATTGAACCCAGTACCTTCTTGCTGTGAGGCACCAGTGCTAACCACTGCACCATCATGTCACCTGAGACAATAGCCCTCATTTCTCTGTACTGTGGCTCTTCCTCCCACTGCTCTGGGGATGCTTCCAGCCAGGCCCATCCATGCCTAGAAGGTCAAATATCAGCCAGGACTGGGGTCCCACAAGGTCATCCAGGTCAGGCTGCTGTCCATGCCTCTAGTGAATGCTGCAGGTTTGGGTTGGCCTGCAGTCGTCTTGCCATGGCTGCTTTGGTTTCTATTGGTACTTCGTTATCAAAGAGACTTAGTACCACAAGAGACTCAGTCAGGTACCACATGTGATGCAGTATGGATGTCTTTACTTTAGGCACTTTAGTAGTATCCATTTAGTATCCATTAAGTATGGTAATGCATTTAAAAACAGCATTTTTTTTTTTTTGGTGTTTTTTGATGGGCCCTTCATACTTTGCGGTGGGGGGGGGTCAAACGTTCACAGATTTTGCTGAAATTTTTTGGGGGGGCTATTATCATGTTGGAGATTAACTGGTTCAAATAACACCATGATCTGAAGAGAAAAATGATTTTTGAGACACCCTATTTTGTATGTTTTACGGTAGGTCAATAAAACTGTTGATATGTCACAGTGAGTCCCAGTTTTTTTTTTTTTTACTGTTACCAGTTATGTTTGTAATCAAGACATCCCAAGGAATCCAATGATACCAAATTTATAGGATGGGGGGGGGGGGGGGGGGCACGAGGGACCATCCTGGCCTGTGGCCTATTTGTGTGAATTAAAGGAACTGACCTGAGTTTATTTTTTCTAGCTGAAGTAAACACACTGTGCAGTTGACAAATACATGTTTCCTGTACATGTTGCAGTTAATTATATACTCTTTGTGTTCCGTCCTTCTGCTGCTGCTGCTGGAGTCAGGTCTGACCTGAGAATCTGTCCTTGGTGAGAACACAGCAGCATTAAATAAATATGTAGCCACAAGAGTATTACACATTCCAGCCATATATTGACCTCACCTTGAAGGGGGGAAAAAAAAAATCAGCATGAATCAAAATGTTGGAGAGGACCGCTATCCAACCTAAACATATGTGTAGATACAGATATACAGGTCCTAATACCTATGTTACATCAGTATTCTGTCTTGTCTGATTTTGTTTGTTCCTTGTTTTTTGTGTTTGTTTATTGTTATGTTTTGTTTGATTGCTGTTGTTGTTTACTTTGTCTTAGTGTTTACTTTATTGTGTATTCATTTGTGTTGCCTTCAAGGATTTATGTATGTATGTACTTATTTATTTATTTATTCATTCATTTGTGTTGCCTTCAAGGATTTATGTATGTATGTACTTATTTATTTATTTATTTACTTCTGGTATGTCAATATGGGTGTGTATGTATGTGTATGTGTAGCAAGAATAGGATACCAAATTATTTAAGAATAGAGCGTTGATCTATTGATTAATTTAATTATAGATTTATAACTAAGCTTAAACTTAAATCAACCCAAAACAATTATTTGGAAATCTTGCAAAGGTGGTGGAACTTTTTGACGGGACAGGGAACCCGAGCGTGAAAATAGACAGTACACAAGGAGAATTGAGGCAGTGGATTTGTACACATATATATAGAATTTATTAACTAAACTAAGACATACAAGTAACACAAAGACACGAGACAAGTACAACAAAAAGGAGTAGGAGATTGTGAACAGGAGAAAAGTAAACTAAATTGGTAGATGGCTATATTCAAGATATTCTAACGTTAGTGAGGTTAAGGTGAGGTAAACCTACTTAAATTGGAATAACACCAACTCAGATAAATAAGGAGCAAGTTTTCTTACAAGTTGTCACGGTGCGGATGTAGCAGCAGGCACGGCCTTGACGGCGGATGGATGAAGTTGGAATGATGTCTTCTGAAGGATGCGGGTCTTGACTTTTCTGACGGAGTTCAAAGCAGGAACAGGCTGTGAAGCGACGTGCTCACGCTGGATGTCTGAAGTTCTGAAGGCTGGAGGACATGCGCGGCTGGTTCTGGAAAGCTCGCCAGGAGAAGTGGAGAACAGCGAAGGTGGAACAGCTCTTTGAGAGCCAAGGAGATAGTAGAGCTCTTTGTGAAGTTTTGAGAGCGAAGAAGATAGTAAAGCTCTCTGTGAGAGAGCGGATAAAGATGGAAACAGCTCTTGGAGAGCTCAGAAGGTGGAACAGCTCTGATGAAAAGTTGGTTTCATTTACTTTTATAGTTCTGTCTGAAAACCAACCCGGCACGCCTCCCTCGTGCATATTGATGAGTCATCGATGCCTTGGGGCATTGCCTTCTTTGTCTGTTTCGGCGCAAATCCAACCTCCTCGTGCACATTAACGAGTCGTTTGCATATCTCAAAGTATCACGTTTCTCTTCCCTCTTAGGAAGACAGAGGGGGAGAGAAAGTTGCGCAGACTTGTAAGAAAACTTTGCATCCTTAAATAAGATCCTTAAAAAAAGATCACTTAAACTTTATACCTCACCTGTAACCTCACTCGGCCTTAATAAACTAAGCACCATTATTCAGACATGCTATAAGCAGTAATACTCTTACTTTCACATAATTCACCTTGAACATAATCAGGACACACATATATGAAACCACAGGTCAGGCTTAAGTATTACAGGCATAAAAGAGTTAACGTGCTGAGTTAATCAACATTAACACATAATGTAATACAGTATTAGCATGGCACATGGTGATTTTGTGATTCAGTCCGTTGTCCTTAGGTTTACCTCCACCTCTGGGTAGACAACAGAGATGGGACACAGATGTTGAGAGGAAGATGGTCGATTAAGTGTAAACACTCAGTTTCTGAGTCCTCAATTTACTATGGCAGGGAGGATGTCTCTGATGAAGAACAGATGAAAATGAGGCTAAGTTTCATTGTCTTAAGTCCATTAGGCTTATTCCTTAAGATAATCTGTCTTCATAAATGTCATTTGCAGAGGATGTCCCTGCATTGACCTGATACCAACCAATCAGCATGGTTGTTCAGGAATTTGGTTTGACCTGGAGAGAGAGGTGATCTGATTAAGAGTTTTTAGTCTGTCCTTTGTTCACTGACTGCACCGTCATGACACTACATATGTGAGGATGATAAGTGAGGTTAATTAATTACAAAACATCTAAGGGACTTGACTTTCATGAAGTCTTTCATGACTACTTACTACCTGTTTTATTTCTAAAGACTAAGTAAGATTACTTTGTCTTGTTGCATATGAACATGTAATCTTGCACACAATCAGAGAATCACAGTTTGTGTTTAAAGGTATCACAATTTTTAACCAACTTTTAGGAAAATCTACTAAAGAAACTTCAAATTTATACACATTTCCATCTTCTGTTCTCTGAATACTGGTTTCTGACACTGAGACACATACGTTAAATTTGTATAACATAGAAGAGATGATGATTAATTGATGTTCTGACATTTTATAAATGATCAGTATCAGCAGAATGTTATCCCAATTGTATTCAATAGCAGATATTAGGTAACTAAACTGGAATTACTGGGTTTGATTTTAGTAGCTGTGAGAAAACTTCTACAAAAAATAATAAATCACATGAAGAATTGTTGAGTTGGATATTCATTTCCAGGCATTAACTCATTGGTTCCCACCCTTTTTTGGCTTGTGACCCCATTATAACATCACAAATTTCTGACGACCCCAAACATTCAAAATGGAGTCATTTTTTTGCTAAAATTAATTTGTTTTTGATCATGTAATAGTTTGCTATACTATGTTGCAAATAAACATTCATTTTAGGCGACATTTAAGCTATATAATGTATATAATGTACCTTTTTGGTGTCGGCTTCTCAGTTTCTCTTGGAGATGTCTTAGCAGGGCCAGGCAGGCAAATAAGTCTTTCCGTTATCTGCTCGATCCGATTTTCTGACTGTGACTGTGTCCAGGCAGGTTGAAGTGCAGTAACGCTCGTGGTCACATGATTGGTTCAGTCAAGATATGCCCTCTCAGATATTATATCCTGCATTTTATTTGAACTTGATTTTGTATTAGGAAAAGTGTGTGGTGTTTTAATTATAATGAAATATATACTGAATCATTAAAAACAATTCATTAGTAATTTTTTTTTTTTTTTTTTATCAATTACTAGAAATTTCAGGAGACCTCACAGTTGAAAAACACTGTATTAACTCAACTAATGTTCACTGATCTGCATTTATTTCTTTTAGGCATTCATTACTTTGACAGACAGTAAATGCTCAGTTCAGTATTTGCAGTTTTTTTCGGTATTAAAATTGACAGTGTTCACATCAGAGCGAAATATTAACAAACAAATGGTTAAATTTTGTATTTTGTAGGAAAGAAAACACACCCTTTAAGCATCCTTGTTCTATCTTTAAAAATCCACTGTCGTCTTGAGCTGTTGTGGAGCTGATAGATGTGACCAAATGACCTTTGACTCAGAATTTCATCTATTTTGTCTAAAAATAAAAATAAAAACAACACTGGTTTTAACTTTGTGTCCCCCAGATTGCTTGTAGACACCTGAGGCTTGTCATTTATAAAACAATGTTCCAGACTCGACTGTTTGCTTGGTTTGTCAGAAAGCCATTTTTTTCTGCAGCTCTTCAAAAATGATGAGTTTTGCTCCCATTTTCATTGAATATGTTTGTTTATTTCATTCAAGGGCCATTGCATTCGATGGACATTCCCCCCACCAATATTTCAACATTGTCTTTAGTTCCACAGGTTTCTTCCTGCACAAATTGAAAATGCACTCCAGAACTGAGCTGCTGTCTGACACACCCACCAGCACCAGCATTGACATTTAGAAGTAACTTATTTTCCTTTGTGTTTTTTTTTTGTGTTGTCAAATGATTAAAACTTTCAATCAGATTAATCACAGGGTTGCTGTGGATTAATTTTGATGAATCACGATTAAATATCATTCTTTTTTTTTTTTATCTATTAATCACGTTTCATTTTGCGTGAGTAAACAGACTCAAGAAAGAAGGGAATATATATATACATTTAATGTGTTGTTGCAGGCTGGGGGATGCATTAGCCGAAGTGTTAGCAGAATCCCTGAAAAAGCAGCAGATGGGTTTAAATAGGTCAGTAAATTGTTTTGTTTATGTCTGTTGTACCTATTGTCTGGTATTTGGTCTTTGGTTTCAATTTTTGGTGTCTTATAAGCCCATATAAGGGCTGGGCATATTCTTACGCAGGACCCAAAAATAAAACTCCCTGACAGCAACCACCTGACTCTGATCTCAGCCTACGCCCCAACCCTTGACTCTGAGGACGATGTCAAGGAGTCATTCTACGCTGCCCTAAACAACATCATCCAAGCCGTCCCCAGCAGAGACAAGCTCCTAGTGCTTGGAGACTTCAATGCCAGAGTTGGTCGCGACCACAGACTCTGGGAGGGCATTCTGGGCAAACGGGGCCTTGGATCCTGCAACTCCAACGGGCTTCTCCTTCTTGGCCTGTGTGCTGAAAATGAGTTGGCTATTACTAACACCTTCTTCTGGCTCTTGAATCGTCACAAAACCACCTGGAAACACCCGCGGTCAAAGCACTGGACCATCCTTGACTACATCCTTACCCGATCACGTGACCAGAGCGACATCCTTGTGACTCGCAGCATGCCTGGTGCAGACAATTGCTGGACAGACCACCGTACACTCATTTCTCGCCTCAGACTCCGATTGCGGAACCTCCCCCGCCACAGTAGACCTGCAAAGAGGGCACTTCGCTTGAACGTTGCAAGGCTAAAGACCCCTGCAGTCCAGGAAGACTACTCAGACCATCTCACAGAGCTTCTCAGTGAGGCTCCAGCACCTCAGCAAGACTCTGAAGAAGCGGACTGGTCTACTCTCTGTGGCACCATCACCAAGGCTGCAGAGGACGTAGTTGGCTACTCCAATCGTTCCCATCAAGACTGGTTTGATCAAAATGACGTTGACATCCGACAACTGATTGACCAGAAGAGATCTGCCTGCCTCGCATGGGAGAACCGTCCCACTCACGCCAGCCTACGATGCTTCCATAAGGCAAAGCAAGAGTGCCAGCGAAAAGTTCAAGAGATGCAAAACCTCTGGTGGCAAGAAAAAGCAAAAGAGATCCAGTCCTATGCTGACAGCAGAGATCTACGGTGCTTTTACGCTGCAACAAAGGAAATCTTTGGTCCTCGTCGTGGAGGCTCTAACACCCTCTGGGCTGCTGACGGCATAACCACCCTTACAGAAGATCAGGCCATCCTCAAAAGGTGGAAGGAACACTTTCAGATGCTCCTGAATCGTCCGTCTACTGCAGCCGACGACTTGCTCCGTAAGGTACCCCAACACCCTGTCAGGCATTGGATGTCACTCCCTCCCTCATACATTGAGTTTCAGAAGGCGTTGAAGTGCATGAAAGCATGGAAGTCCCCTGGGCCTGACAACATCCCCCTGGAACTCCTCTCTCATGGGGGCATAGCCGTGAAGTCCAAGCTATTCATGATGATCCTTCGTATGTGGGAGACGAAAGTCATACCCGCGGACCTGAAGGACGCCACCATCATTACCATCTTCAAGAAGGGGGATCGCTCTGTCTGCGGAAACTACCGCGGCATACCCTTCCTCAGTATCGCGGGAAAGATTTTTGCATGGGTTGTGCTTGACAGGCTCCTGACTGTCGCTGAGGATGTCGTCCCAGAGTCACAGTGCGGCTTCCGGCCATCTCGTGGCACCACCGACATGATTTTCTGTGCCCGCTTGCTTCAGGAGAAATCCTGTGAACAACACCAACCTCTACTTTTCATCTTCTGGGACCTGGAGAAGGCTTTCGATAGTGTCCCAAGATCAGCTATGTGGGCGACGTTGAGACGTTTCGGCTGCCCCGACCACTTTACAGACCTTGTACAGGCCCTTCATGATGGGATGACTGGCTGCGTTGTGGTCAAGAACACCATCTCAGAATCCTTCCCCATCACCACTGGCCTGAAGCAGGGCTGCGTTCTGGCCCCCACCCTCTTCGCGATTTACCTTGGGGCCATGCTCCACGAGCTTCCTGACACGGCCTCTGGCATCCAACTTCGCTGCAGAATGCATGGAGGCCTCTTCAACACCGGGCGCCTTCGTGCCCGTTGACTCACAGTATGGGAGCTACAATACGCTGATGACAATGCAACCCCAACAGACACAGTCGCCGCCCTCCAGACCACTGCTGATCTTTTTGATGGTGCCAACTCCCGCTTTGGTCTCACCTCCAACACTGGGAAAACCAAGATCCTTGCGCAGGGAGTTCCGGGCCATCCCCCTCCAGACACCAGTAACATACGACTCCATGGTGAAGTCCTTGAGACTGTGGAAGCCTTCCCTTACCTAGGAAGTTACCTTTCTAGTGACTGCACTATGAAGAAAGACATCGATAACAGGATTCGTGCCGCACATGCAGCATACGGGAGGATCTCCAAATGTGTATTTCTAAATCACAACCTCAGTCTCCAGACGAAAATCATGGTGTTTCGAGCCATTGTCCTCTCCACCCTCCTGTATGGCTCTGAGGTGTGGATTCTGTACATGAGTGATATTAAAAGGCTGGAGCGCTTCCAACAGCAGAAACTCCGTGCAATCTTGAAGATAAAGTGGCAAGACCGTGTCACCAATGAATCCGTCCTTCTCCGAGCCAATCTCCCCAGCATTGAGACCACTGTGGTTCGCCATCGCCTTCGTTGGGCAGGACATGTCAGAAGAATGCCGACAACCCGACTCCCCCGCCAGATCCTATTTTCACAACTTGAAACTGGCACAAGACCCAGGGGTGCTCCAAAACGTTGATTTCACGACCAACTGAGGGCCACGCTCCTTCACTGCGGCATCGACCATGCCAACTGGGAGACCCTTGCTGAGGACAGAACTGTGTGGGCGCGTACCATCACTCAGGGAACAGCCTGCATGGAGATCCAACAACGCTCTGAAGCAGAGGCTAAGAGACAGCAATGTAAAGAGTGGCTCCTCCTTCCTCGATCACCACCCACCCTGCCCTGCACAAAGTGTCCCTGGCTCTTCCGCTCTGCTCTGGGCCTGAGCAGCCATATCAAACATCGTCACCCCCCGAAAAGCTGAGGTTGATTCTGACATGGACCCAATGCTCGAACACGAGCTACTGCCGATGATGATGATGATGATGATAAGCCCATGTAAGGGCTTGGCATATTCTTACACAGGACCCAAAAATAAAAATTCATTCATTCATTCATTCATTTTGTGGTATTTTAAGCTGGAAGTGCTTCGGTGAAAATAGAACTCCTTCCTGCAGAGTGTGCATAATACTTTGTCGGTCGACTGCTCTGTCTTAAGGGTTTTCTGTCCTCATATTTCCATACAGAGGGCCAACGTGCTGTTTAGTGTCTTCCGTCTTTATAGGGTGGTTCTGCTGCCTGTCACTATCAGATCAATTGCCCATATGCCGGTGCACGACAGTAAGTGTACTTGAACAAACTGCCCCAAATGCGTTGGCAGAGATGTTCAGAGTCATTCTGTGCTGCAGATGGGTTAATAGGGTTAAAATTTTTATTCAGATTAATTATGATGATGGATTAATCCCAGTGAACGCGTTCATTTTGACAGGCCTAGTTCTTTTTCTTTTTTTTTTTTGTATTTTATTTATTGCTGTACAGTGTACTTGAGTTTCGTGAAAGGCTCTTACAAATACAATGTATTATTATAAGTAAATTAATTGTAAGCTGATTATGTAACATATGTTACAGCCAGATATTGACATCATCCTTGAGATAAAAAAAAAAGTCTACATGAATCAGAGTCTTGGAGAAGTCCAACCTGAACCAATGTGTAGATATTGATATGCAACAGGTTCTGATTCATTCATTTGGCAGAAGGGAAGGAAAGCACCAACGCACACTAATTGCAAATTAACACAGAATGACTTCACTTGGACGGTTTGTCACATTCTGGAAAAAATATAAAACCGAAATCACGGGTCTGAGGAAACAACATATAATGAAGACAGTGAAATCAAGATTATAGATACTGTGGAGTATAAAGTGAATGAGAGCGAATTGGAAAACCCTTAGAGGAACTGGTGGGACCTGAGGCTTTGTGGAGTATTATTTGTGGCTCAGGTTGGCGAGCTGCATGGGGTTAGGTGGCAGATAAAAGGCATCTGGCCGGTGGCAGTGTTAGTGCCAGACGAGAGGACATGGCGGGTTTAGGCTGTGTCAGTGCAGCCCAGCGTCAGTTCAGCTGAGGGCTGACCTAGAACAGATTCTACACTGGTGTCTGAGCAAACAGGACACTCATCTGCCTTTCACTTTTGTCCCTGTTCGACCTCGCCCTCTCCCTTTCTCCTTGTCAGTTTGCACCAATATCACAGCATGACTTGCTTTTTCTCAAATGATTAGATAGATAAGAAATCTGCATTATTTACTGTGCATCCACAGACCTAATACCACGGCAGAGTGTTGAGGTAGACACACCTTTACAGTGGAGTCCTATGGTCACACAGAGGGGAGGGGAAAAAGTCTTACAAGACTAAAGTCAGCATTTTATGAGCAAAAAAGTAAGAATATGACAAGAATAAAGTTGTTATTTTGCCTGTATTTTATTGGTCCTGATATAAATTAAGAAATTAACAAATTACTTTAGCTCAGCCAGACGTATAGTATTAATCAAATAAAAAAGCTGCTGCTTAACTCAGATTGCTGCATTTGCTTCACCTGGGAATTTTGCCAACTCTGATATTAAGCCTTTTTCTCAAAATGCAATGGATACAGCTCAATTTATTCCAACTTTCTTCTAACAATCTTATGACTTTATTCCTCTAACATTATGACATAAATATTCTAAAAAATATTACCTTATCCCCACAAGAAAATTAATTTAATTCCCTAAGGGTTTGTCTCCTTTCTGTACTTACCTGCCCCACTTTTGTAGACTTACCCAGAAATAGTTGAATTTTTGATTCCTGGAAGGATCCATGTTATGTTACCATATATTAATATTCTAAAACTATCTAAACCTCAAGATGCTGCTACAGCAGCAGCTGAACTCACCCCCTTTGACATCACCTTGCACCAGCAATATTTCCTAAAAATTACATCAAAGCTCTTATACAATTTGATCAGTTTATACATCATTCATGCATATTATACTTAAACAGTGGCTTTAATACATATCTAGCTCCATATAATGACCAAACATGACCTTTGACTTGAACTCATTTGAATATCATGTTGGAAAATAAACCAAAATCATTAGGTTTGACTTTTAAAGTCTAAAAGAACATTCTTACCCACCTTGTAGATTCTGTTGCTTGAAATATGTTAAACACACTATATTTATACATAAAATATATCAAGCTTTAGAATGTACAAGGAGGGCAAGATGTTCAATTTGAAGGCAAACTAAGGTTTAAAAATTATACATTACATGCAAGAAATGAATGGAACATCCCAACTGATCACCTGAACATGTCTGATTTACAAATGTTTGTTGTTATTATGATCATGAGTATATGTTGCTTTAATGGAACTCCTTTCCAGTTGAGTAAATCATGTCGCTATTAATCCAACAGAGTTCCAGATTTCATATTACAAACAATATCAGGCTAAAAGGGATCCATTTTGGAGATGCTTGATATTTCTGTTTTGCTTCAGCAGCTGAATCTTGCATCACTGAACATGGTCCAAAATAATTTTTTAGACATGATTAGGCCTTTTACTGAGTCAGACACACCTATTTTAAAATAAATCCAAAGTGGGCAAAACAGATAGGATACCAGAACATGTCCTGTCACAACTTTATTTGCCTCATACAATTCTAATCTCATAGTAAAATGACTTAATCCTCCTAATATTAAGACTTTTGTGTTGGAATATCAAGTCACTACTAGTTACAGTCACTTTCACCCAGTACATGAAGAGTCACTGCAGGGAGAACAAGATGCTGGACCTTTTCTATGCAAATATAAAGGACTTATACTCCCCCACACACACTCCTCCATTCTGATCCCAACCCAGTTCATCTGCTCACTGAATACACACCCACGGTGAGACGAGAGCCTACACAGGAGAAGTCTGTCAAAATGTGGACTGAGACCAGTGACAGACAGGGAGACACTCTGCAGGTCTCATGGAGGTGACATCAAAGGTCTGACCCAATGCTTCACGGACTACAACAAATTCTTTGTGTAGAACACTGGGCCCCAATCCCAGAGAGTACATTGTTTCTCCAACAACAAGCCTTGGGGACCCCTGAGCTTAAAGCCCTGCTGAACAGGAAGAAGAGGACTTTCACCTCAGCGGATAGAGACGAGCAGAGGAAGGTTCAGCATGAACTCAGACATGGGATCAGGAAGGCCAAGGACAGATACAGGAGAAAGCTGGAGAAGCAGCAGGAGCAGAACATCATGAGAGACATGTGGAGAGGCCTGAAGACCATCTCAGGACAAGGTCAGAGTGCAGAAATGAAAACATAAGACTCATATTCAGACAGCTCCATTCTGTGGTGAGCTCATCGACGGACCTGCTGCAGTTTGCTTTCAGGCCGAACATCGGGGTGGATGATGCTGTCATCTACCTGCTGCATCGGATTCTGACTCACCTGGAGACCACTGGGAGCACTGTGAGAGCCATGTTCTTTGACTTCTCCAGTGCTTTTAACACCATCCAGCAAGCACTGCTATGAGGAAAGCTGGAAGGGGCTGGGGTGGATGGACGTCTTGCTGCATGGACCATACCTGACCAACAGACCACAGTATGTGTTGCTGTGTAAGTGTATGTCTGAGGCTGTAGTCTGCAGCACAGGAGCCCCTCAGGGAACAGAGCCTTCTTTTGTTTTTCACCCTCTACACCTCGGACTTTACCTACAACACCAGCAGCTGTCATCTCCAGAAGGTCTCTAATGACTTAGCCGTTGTTGGCTGTGTGTCTGAGGGGAACGAGCTGGAGTACACGTCAGATATTGGGTACTTTGTGGACTGGTGTGAGAAAAACCACCTGTCCTTAAACATCAGCAAAATTAAGGAAATGGTGATTTGACTTCAAGAGAAGATCACTACCCCCAAGACTGGTGAACATCCAGGGCTTGGACATTGAGCTGGTGGACAGTTTTAGGTACCTGGGTGTTCACTTAAACAATAAACTTCACTGGATACATATCACAGATCCCTTGTACAAAAAGGGCCAAACTCATCTTCACCTTTTGAGGAGACTGAGGTTCTTTGGAGGGCACAGACCTCTGCTCCAGACATTCTGTGACTCTGAGGTAGCCTCTACTATCCTTTTGTCATGGAAGTTTTCTAGCATTCTGGACACAATTTGAAACAAAAACACAAAAGTCACTTAATCGGGGTTAAAGCAAATATATTTTTACACATGTAAAGATATAGTGAGACAACAGACTGCACTTCCAGAGTGCTGCTCCCTGATGCCTGGTTTGTACAGAAATGCCAGGGGTTTTAAACACTAGGTCATCACCATGAAAGGTCAATTGTCAGTGGCTGGTTTTACGTTCCCCCATGCATGCATTTTCCTTTTACAGTAAGGTTGTATTTTTATAGTGAGGATGCATTGATCACAACAGGTGATGTGTTAAAATGAAAATCTTAACATGCATCAGTGCAATTTCCTTGTCACTTTACACCAGGGGTAGGCAACTCCGGTCCTCGAGGGCCAGTGTCCTGCATGTTTTCAATATTTCCCTCTTCCAGCACACCTGGAAGCCATTACATCATTATCAGGCTTCTGCAGTGCTTGATGGTGAGCTGATCATTAATTGAATCAGGTGTGCTGGAAGAGGAAAATATCTAAAACATGCAGGACACTGGCCTTGAGGACTGGAGTTGCCTACCCCTGCTCTACACTGTGGTCTTAGGCAGCATCAACCAGGACAGGAAGAGACTGAACAACCTGGTCAAGAAGGCCACCTCTGACCTGGGGTGCCCACCGGACTCCATGGAGGAGGTGCATCAGTCCATGGAGGTTCTGAGCAGCTCCTTCAATGGTAGACTGTTACATCCATGATGTAGGAACTATCATGGGTCATTCATCCCAGTGTCGACTGCTCGTCTTTCAGAGAGGGGAAGCTCATTGTCAGCTTACATAAAAAACAAATGGTCAAGTTATTTAAACATAAATTCGGCCATCCGTTCCTTTTTAAGAAAATGGTCAGTGACCTTATTGTACCAAGTAGGTGTCTTTTCCAGGGACCGCAGTCCGCCCACAGCTCCATTCACCCCCAGAGACACTGAGCGTCCGGGGGCGGGACAACATCGTGGCATTTATCCAATTACCGTCCAGTTTTGAGACAATGAAAAAAACTGTTGCATAAATTCCCATTGAAGTGCAGGGACACTGAGCTTCTACGGGCAAATATCGACAACATCGAGTCCATTGATTTGAGATAAAGCCGATTCTGAATGAACTCGTCTTTGGGATGAACATGTTCTAACACATTTGTAGTCAATGAAATGTCAACACAACCATACATATTTGACCATTTAATTTTAGGGGAAGCTGAGCTTCCCTTGCAGTCTTTGAGAAATCGCCTCTGATTCATCCCCACCGCCGTCAGACTGTACAACATAAGTGTAGCTCTGTTTGTCTCACATCTGTACTGTCTGACATACTGTTATTCTACTTCTAATGTAAATATGTATATAGTCTACATAGGTTTATTACTATTGCTATTGTTTGTTTTTTTTGCACTCCCTTATGCATGTGCATTTTCTTGTACTTTATCCTACTGCTGCCTGGACCAATTAATTTCCCCCTTTGTCGGATCAATAAAGTTTCATCTAATCTATTCTAATCTAATCTAATCTAATCTAACCTGAAAATAATGGAGAAAAAAATAAAGACAAATGTGGAAGTATCTTAAAGTTTTAATCCTGCTGATGGGTGCTAGGGTTGCATCCAACTGGCTCCAAACATCCCTGGCTCCTACAGACTTGTACTGAACTTCTCTCTAAAAATACTAAATAATGTGTTTTTTCCGGGATTTATTCCAGTGTCATCTGTTGCATTTTACCATCTAATAAGTGATCTGGACCATCTATAAATTGTTCCTCTATTAATCAGATCTCAGGTCAAATAGAAAGTTTGATGTCTGCTGTGTCATACTTTGACAGGCCTTTGCGACCGCTCACTCGCCTGCTGAGTTAGGCTGAGTTTATTAAGTAAAGCATATTCACCCTGTGGTTGTGGTTAATAATAGGTGCTATTAAGACTGTAAAACTGTTCTTTCAGATGTTTTTTTCGCTTTCAAATCTTTTTTTTTCAGTTTCAGATCTCTTCTTTTCGCTTTCAGATCTCTTTTTTTTTTGCTTGTTCAACTTTTGGCCCTGATGTGGTGTGGAGGGTGTGGAATCATGAGTGACAGCATGACAAAAATCTTAGAAACCTTCCCCGGTCATATTGCCTTCAGGGAACATAGGAACTAAAACAGTTCAGACTCAACACTTTACATACACTATATTCACGTCACAGGAAGTGAAAAAACTCATGCCAGTGACAAACCTACATTTAAAAAGCTGTTTTAGACAGTACTGAGCACCATTTTTGGTATATGAAGAAGAGTAATAAATTATGCCAGACTGTGCAGATTAACAGCCACACATTAAATACCGGATATTTCCGATTTCCACATAGCACAGTGAAGGCAAGTCAGTTTGTGGTTAACTTCCTGCTCCAGTCACAACAGCAGGGAAATGAACAGATAGTAAAACTCAGTGCTTTGACTGTCAGAAAAAGGAGTAAATCTAATATGAGGGATACTTTTAAGTTCCAGAGAACGGTGGGTGGCTCCAGTGAACACTGCTGTGTGCCACTGCACTGGATCGAGTCGCTTTCCGTTTAAGGATTGTGGAACTAGTTTTGTTTACAGAAGTCACAACCAAGCTGTGCTCCGACCTCCAAGCCCCGCTTAGTACCCTCAAAGCCCTGGCTCCTGTGGGGCTTTGAGGGGATGTAAATCGCAGTGAACCAGGAGACCAAGCTGCACCTTCATGGACCTCAGATCTAGTTCCGAATAATACTCTCCATCAAGTCTGAGGCATAGATTAATACACATTTGCAGTCTTCTGCTGTTTATATTTTCTTTAATGCTGGCGGATGTCATTTTGTTTGACTTCATTAATGCCAACTCCAACTCCCTCATCGGCGCATCGTGCCCTGCAGGAAGCTGTCTCAGGGCTCCAAATGCCGGATCCTGTGGGCTTGCAGACCAGTGCCTAAGCTGCTGTGAACTGGTACACCAAGCCACAGTACGGACTCCCAAGCTCCAGGATTTTCAGCTCAGAACGGGGTTGACATTAATGAAGCAGAAGAGTGCAAATGTGTATTAATTTATGGCTTGGATCTGATGGAGAGTATTATTCGGAACTAGATCCGAGGTCTGTGGAGGTGCAGCTTGGTCTCCCAGTTCACTGTGGTTTACAGCCCCTCCAAGCCCCACAGGAGCAGGGGCTTTGAGGGCACTAAGCGGGGCTTGGAGGTCGGAGCACGGCTTGGTTGTGAGTTCTGTAAACAAAACTAGTTCCACGATCCTTAAACGGAACCGGTGCCTTAAACGGAACCGGTTCTGAGAACGGCACTTGAACTCAACTCGATCCAGTGCAGTGGCACACAGCAGTGTTCACTGGAGCCACCCACCGTTCTCTGGAACTTAAAAGTATCCCTCATATTAGATTTACTCCTTTTTCTGACAGTCGAAGCGCTGAGTTTTACTATCTGTTCATTTCCCTGCTGTTGTGACTGGAGCAGGAAGTTAACCACAAACTGACTTGCCTTCACTGTGCTATGTGGAAATCGGAAATACCATGTATTTAATGTGTGGCTGTTAATCTGCACAATCTGGCATAATTTATTACTCTTATACCAAAAATGGTGCTCAGTACTGTCTAAAAAAGCTTTTTAAATGTAGGTTTGTCACTGGCATGAGTTTTTTCATTACCAGTGACGTAAATATAGTGTATGTAAAGTGTTGAGTCTGAATTGTTTTAGTTCCTATGTTACCTGAAGGTAACATGAGCGGGGAAGGTTCCTAAGATTTTTGTCATGCTGTCACTCATGATTCCACGCCCCTCTCAGTTGAGGCCACGCCTTCCATGCCACATCAGGGCTAAAAGTTGAACAAGTGAAAAAAGAGATCTGAAAGCAAAAAGAAGAGATCTGAAACTGAAAAAAAGATTTGAAAGCGAAAAAAAGACCTGAAAGTGAAAGAAGATTTGAAACCACAAAAAATAAGATCTGAATCTGAAAAGATAAAACATGCAACTAAAAAAAATAAAACCCCAAATATTAAAATATATATGAAAGTGAAAAATGAAAATAAATAATTCATTCCAAAGAATTACCAACGTGAATCAAAATTATATTTAACCTGAAAAAACTTTTCATACACTTATTTTTAATTTGAATACATTGTTGTATTTTTCAAAATTCAAGTTAAAAACTTAAATTTTCAGTTTCAAATTTTATATTTTCATATACAAAACTTATGGCCTTAAATCGACTCCATACACTGGCTGCAGGGTATTGTTCATCAGTTGGTCATCCGTCCGTCTGTCCAAAAACCTTGAAATGCACTGATAAGTCATGCCACTGGGTGCAGCAGTGCACCTGATAAGTCAGGCTGAGGGTTTTCAAGTGTGCGCACGTTATGTTTTAAATCAGTCGTGCACTTAGAAAAGAATAGAATAGAATCTTAGTTACATGACAATGACAAAGACAATGACAGTGAAATAGGAGCTGCAACAGGCCTCGATTGTGCAAAAAAACAGGTGTAAATAAAATAAAAACATAAAAATTGGCATCTCAAATATAAATAAGTGAGAATAACAATAGAAAAAAAAGAATACAATCTACAATACTTCTTAGTCTTTGAACCTTTTACTGAAGTCTTCTAGGGACTATGGTTTGACATTTTCTTTGTCCTGGTATTTTAATTTATGTGATATTTTATCTTTATCCGAGTCCAGATCAGTGAGCCTCTTTGAGTACTAGCCCATGTGTATTAGTTATTGTCTTCTGTGTCTGTTTTGTTTTGTCTTTTGTTTTGTCTTAACGTTATATAATGCAGATGCCCTCTCCTGTTACTGCAGAAAAAAATCTATCTACGGGTATAAATAAAGTTACCTTGACCTTGGGGACTGTATGGAAAGGAATTGGCTGCAGAGGGGGCCTTAGTCTTATATTTAGGCCTAAGGTAAGAGGATTACATATTTGTGATCTCAGTCTCTTTTTTTTCTCTGTGATTTGCACACAGGACTTTAACTCTCTATACACTGGTTGTAAATCTTTAATTTCAGATGAATGCCCCTAGGTTTGTGAACACGTTTGATTCAGTTTCCAAACAGAAAAACATATATTTTATAGCAAAAATAACAAAAGGGTAAAAGCTGCTGCCCCTAAGTTTAGACCGTTCCATCTATATATCATTTAAAAAATGAATCAAATTTATGAATATGTCCTTGTGCTCTCAAAACCCCCCCCCCAAAACTTTCCAACCACCTTCCCTTCAGCAAAAATAAAAAATGCATAAGTCTTCCCCTTCTATGCCCACCACACTGCCTCAACCGCATTCATTTTCGTAGCGCCTGTGAAGTGATAAGAAAAGGCTGGGATGTACTCTTCCAGGCTTCAGATAAACAGATGGTCCTTGGTGTCTTTTCCAGCCATCTGCACTTTCTCAAAACACCCATCTCTGTGTAAATATGCAGATAGGTTTGAGATGCATTTCATTTATTTTGATTGTAGACTAACATGAGAGTAACACAACTTCATGAATTTCTTAAAAAAAAAAAAAAAAAAAAACGCATTTTATTGTTTTTAGACATATAAAATGCAGAAACAAGACCCCCCCACCCCGACCCCTCAGACAGCACATACCAGAGTTACAGACTTATACAGACAAATGAAAAAAAACTAACAAAAAAGAAAAAACACAATAGACCAGTCATCATCAGTATACTATTATACTTCGTGTCATATGGAATTTGAGGGTTGCAAGGCTAAGCTTTCTTCCATTCAGAAAACTGTCTGCCCATCAATAGTAGATTTTTCAGATCTGCAGGTATATAATCTAAGAAGGGTGACCAAACATTTAAAAATAATTAGTCCTTGCCCTTTACAACAGCTTGTAACCTTTCATGAGGGAGGATATTAAAGATCTCCCTGTACCAAAGGGTGACATTCGGTGGAAGAGTTTTGATCCAGTTTTGCAGTATGCACTTCGAGCAATTAGAAGGAGTTTTTCAAAGAGCTTATATGTAATGCCTTGAGATGCAGGTCTCTAGAGGGAAGGCCGAGGAGGAAAACCCCAGGGTCTTTCTTAATTTTTATTTCAAATATCCCACTGACCACCTTTGAAATAAGTGTCCAAAATCTAGAAATAAGTTTGCATTC
The DNA here is from genome assembly GCF_902148855.1 of Sphaeramia orbicularis. Lineage (NCBI taxonomy): Eukaryota > Metazoa > Chordata > Actinopteri > Kurtiformes > Apogonidae > Sphaeramia > Sphaeramia orbicularis. The sequence continues at coordinate 47,026,961 of NC_043977.1, read as the reverse complement.
CCAAAAATAATGATAATACGTCCCCCTTTCTAGTTGCACTTGGTACACAGAGGAGAAATGGAGTGATCAATTTTGTTTAAAATAGCGGGAGTAATATGCAGCCTGTAAAGTATTTTGTTCTGTTTCTCTCAATCGGTTACAGGTAGATGTAGACCTGATCAGACATATAGCTGCCTGCCAGTCATCCTCAATATATTCATTATTCAAGTCTTTTTCCCATCTATTAGAGATGTCTGGTAAGTGGTATCTGACGGAAGAACCAAGGAGTGAGTAAAATGCTGCTATAAAATGTTTTCTGTTTTTGCACTTTAGAAGAAAACTCTCAACCTCACTTTAAGAGATATTAGTCAAGAAAGAGGTGGTCTGTGAAGACACAAAATGTTTAATCTGTAAGTACCCAAAAAAATGGTGCTTGGGCAAGGGAGTGGGTTTGATTCTGACATTGGTGGGGACACAAAAGTGCTCCAAGGCAGCACTCCGGAAAGTTGATGTTTTTTTGCATTTGCGATCATAATTTCATGTCATGTAGAGCTGATCAAACAAGCAAATAATCATAGTCAGTCGGTTCTAGCCATTTTGGCACCCTAGGCGAGACATGAATTTGGTGCCCCCCCCCCCCCCCCCCCCCCGCTTAAAAAACACACACATGCACACAAACACACACACACATACATGGGGGGGGGGGGGGGGGGGAGCAGCACGAAGAGGAGATACATGTAGCATGAGAGGAGATGTACAAAGCAGCCAGCAGTAAACCACATAGAAACATATAAAGACCACATAGAAACATATATCAAACAGCCAACTAGCAGGAAACCATATAGAAACATAAATGAATTAGACAGAAACATTTATAAACCAGCCAACTAGGAGTAAACCACATAGAAACATACAGAAACCAGCCAACCAGCAGTAAACCAGACAGAAACATATATAAACCACATAGAAACATATATAACCCAGTTCAGCAGTAAACCACACACCTTAGCAGATATCTCATTTCTTAATCATCTACAATTCCATTATTTGCCAACTTTGCTTCATTTCAGTTCAGCTAGCTGTAGCTAGTAACATAAAATGTTTTTTAACATTATAAAAGGTTACATCCCTCTATAATTGGATTATTTTTCTGCCTCCTCTTCTAAACTGTGCAGCTAAGGGCTTGGAAGGCCTTTTCATGGTGATAAATTCTCCAACCTTTACCTGGATGCTTAGTTCAATACCTGTCTTGACTGTCATTCAGCTCCACTCTGTCTCTGTCACTCACACACACAATGAGCACCTGGGAGAGTTCACCTGAGAAATTACAGGGGGGTTGTTGTTTTTTGTTTTTTTTTTCCTCTCATTTCTTTATTTTTAGGACAATTAATGATAAATTATCATGTTATCAGTTATCAGCCTATGCCACAAACCGGCCCTGCATGCACGGACATGCGTACGCACGCGTATGCAGGCAAACAGACACATGTACAAATGTAAATGTAAATGACACCTCTGATATTCAAATCTGTCTAGCTGATGAGACCCAGGCAGAACAAATGCTTAAATGTTAAAAACTTGCGCTAAGCGGTTGGAGATACGAACTGTCTCCTGTCCAACCTTTTTTTTTTTTTTCCTTTCCTGTCCAACTAGCGGGTAACTGTAGCTTTTACAAATAGATGGAGTAACAGCGGGGACAGCCAATCACATGTACAATAGCAAAACCGCAGAGCCAATCAGAGAGTGATAATTAGGTTAGAGGCGGGATCTCTAGCAGAGACTGACTATTAACCCTTTGTGTGCCATAATCATTGACTAAACACTACAGACAGTGGTTGTATTGGTAGGGACAACACAGCAGTGGCTGGATATTGGTAGGGATGTGTCCCTAGCGTCCCTACGCAATTCTACGCCCCTGTGCATGGGAATATTGAATGTCTTCTGTAATTGCTGGAAGGACAGTAAGGTATTATCTCTAAATAAATTGCGGAATACATGAATTCCCATGTCCCTCCAAGGCAGGAAAGTGGGTGAGCTGACACCTTCAGGAAAGTCAGGGTTTTGGGTTATGGGAGACAGTAAAGACTTCACATTTCTCCTTCCCAGGTTAGATATATCATGCCATATCCTGATACTGTTGTAAATGATAAGATTGCATTTTACTTCTGGATTTATCTTTTTTGCCTCACATGTGATTAAGCTCCATGGGGAATGAGGGTGGCAGGCCCAGGAATCAATACAGGTCTCTCTGCTAATATGTGAATGTAACCAAAGCCAAAAATGGTGTGCATGATAGGCCCAGTTGTAGAGCGTGGGGTTACAGTGTAACCCTGATTCTCTGAGAACAGAGAATATCTCTCCACTACATATAGATTTAGGGCTCTTGATTGTGACCGAAATGGGCACATATGCGCCAATAATTTCGGACGTGTGACTTAATATAAAATCACTGTCACACTGGTGCGATTATCAAAAATTAAGTAAAAGCTATAGGCATGTGCCTTGATAATGGGTTGCAGAACAAAGCCACATGCTGACAGGAGCGCTGGAAAAAAGTCCCAGCGCCACACTGGCTGACTCAAGCGTGAAAGCAAACGCCCCACCGGCATAAACAAGCGATCAAATAAACTCCCCTGCTGGCTGACACGTGCCGGTAATGTTATACTTCCTGCGATTCGCTTGCTTGCATGAACCCGGAAGTGCGCTGGCTAGCAGTAGGGCCACCGACAATGTAATGGTGTGGTTATTTCCATGATGTCATACGTGCTGAGAGTCAGCTGATCATGGTTCATGAATCAACTTGCTACACGATCAGCTGACCATAACTGGCGAATCACGGAGCAGATAAGGATAAAAAAGCAACCATGAAACCCCGCACAGTTAGCGAGCAAGTGTATGATTGGCTAGAAGTTTCTGAGAACCACTGGCTTTGTTTAGACAGGATGAAGTGCTCAATAGCGGACTATTTTTTCAAAGGCCTCCATCCCTAAGAACCACCTACAATACCACAAAGTTCTTTTCCACCAATCAATATAGGACTTTAATGCAGCAGAATTATGTTTTTTTCTTTTGTAATTTATTCAGACACCTTATTCCAGGTTGTTAACATTGATTAGTAAGGGTATTGCTTGATAGATCCACAAGAGTTTTGCTTTGGTCCCAACTTTATAGTGGTACTCCTAGATTTTTGCTGGTGTGCCCAACTTTTTGGAGTTGGAAGCACCAGTGCTCCTAAGTCAAGGTCAAGGTCAAGGTTACTTTATTTATACCCGTAGGTAGATTTGTTTTGCAGTCTAGGTGATTGCCTTGACATTACAACAACACAGACATTGAACATGCAAGACAGGCACTTGATCACTCTTACAGACAGGACCAAAAGACAGGACAAAAAGTCAAAAAGTTAGTCTAGCGCCCTGAGAATACACTGCTTGAAAAGTGGGGTTTTCGTCAGCTAACGTCACTGTAAATTGCTTTGGAACTTCAAATTAACACCTGCTAGTAGGAATTTAAAGTCAGCACAGAAAATTCTCTCTAACTGCCTGGAATTGCTGTGAATTCCCAACCTCTAGTTAGAGAGCCTTGGCAATAACCCCTCTCCCAGCCCCTTGGGCTATGTGAGGTTTTCGTATGTAAATGGTCTTGCTGTGAGGTATACAAATGCAAATCGAGTCATACACGACACAGCAGTTTACAGTGGAGGTGAGACTACAACTCATTGACTACCAGGCAGACACTGCTGGATGACCGACCAGACTGTGGCTGTGGACAAGAACCAAAAAAATGCTTGTGCACAATCCAAAAATTGCGGTAAGTACATGTTCAGTTAATTATTATTAGATGTGTGCTATTTGGGTGGGAATTTTATCTTTGTGTGACTTTCTTAGTTAATTGCACAATGCATGATAGTGTGGTTTTACTTGTAGAACTGATTAAAGTAATGAATGTGTCACATTGACCTGCTTGAACCTGGAGGTGTTTGTTCCCTAAAGTGACTTATTTTTTGTCTTGCATTTTTTTAGGAAGGTGTGCACCATCTGCAAAACAGTGAAGGAAACAACAGACGGTATGAACCAGAGCAAGGATAAGATTTTAAAGAGCCTGGATCCATTCTGCTCTATAAAAGTAAATGTATGCCTTTTCTGAATTATTTCTGTTTTGTTTTCACAGACTGAGCTCACCCCACAATGAAGCAGTGACTTCTCATTTAATGGCAGCTCTAGCTGGAAGTCCAGGCTTGAATGGAGTAGAAAGTGGAGTCCTGTTGATTAAGTAATTTCAATAGTTGTTTTTGTTTTGCTTCTCTATTGTTATAATCCTATGCATCTATTTTTTTACTCTTCCTAACTTTTATATTTTAATTCCAGTGGCCTGTAAGACATAATGAAACAGTCTGATGGAACTACACATACAGTCAACCAGATCTTGTAGTCCAGGCAGAAGGCATGAAAATTTCAGCCCACAGCAGAGAATAAAGACAGTAAGATTTATAAGAATCTGTATTTAATCTTAATCTATCACAAACACCACACTCTACTACTCTGTTAGCCTCACAGTGCAGCACTGATGGTACTTCTGTCTTTACAGCAGCTGGAGGCAAAAGAGGGGTGAACTGGCCAACAAGGAGGAGATTTTTGGGGAGGGTTCACAATTGATATGACGTCCGATGAAGAAGATGGCACTGCTGATGGGACATCTGGGTTGACTGTAAGACCTCCATCCTTCCAGAGTCTGGAGCTCTCTAACCTTTGTGCTGCACTCCAACAGACACTACAGCAGAACCCAACATATGTTCCTACCCACCACAGAAGACTGTACTGGACCACCCTCAGAGAAGCTGGCACCAACACTTATCTGATGTGATGTCTTTAGGTCAACGACATAACTTATTTCATAAGTTGTATAAATTACTTTCATAAGTTACAATAAGTTAATAATAGATAAATAAATATGCTAAATCAATGTTAAAATCTGTTAAAAGGCAGCTGGCTTAAGAATTGATAGGAGTGAGATGTTGCCTCCTTAAGGATCTTTGTGTTTGCTGTGCGCTAAGGTTGTATACAGAGTGAGCGCTCTTTTGCTAGAGATGATCTTTGATGTTCGCTATTTTCTCTGCAGTTAAAGTTCAGAAAAACTCATGTACTCTAAGTGTGTTCTACTACTCTGTGCCTTGGAAAATTTTCGTCTTTGTAAGTGTATATATCTGAAAACAATATTAAGTTCTGGATGTTGGTTGATTGAACCTCTTCTGTGAACGTGTAATGAAGCTAACGTTTATGTTATTCAAGCTAGCGATGTGAGTGTGTAATGTGTAGCGTAATTTATAATAATTGTCTATTAATAATTTAAGTTGTATGTATTTTGTGTGTTGCAGTTACAAAAACGTTAAAGAAAAAGTCAAGCAAAGGAAATCAGAAAAGAAGGCCTTGTTTGGACTCTTTATTTTTGTTAGCTGGCTGCCTAGCTGCACAGTCACATGTTGTGAGGACAGCACATCTGACTTTTACTTACTTTTTAAATTCTAAGTTAGTTTTAATTTGAAAATATAATTTTTATTTATTCTAAAAGTTTGTTTAAATTTGAAAGTGTTGGCACTGTTTTCTTAAATATGTAAGTGTGCTTTTTGCATTCTGCATTTTATTAAAGCTTGTCTTTATTTTTTAACATGATCTTGGCAGTCAGTTGATATTGGTGGTGATGTTTTCAGTATGTGAATTGTTACCCTGCATAAATCAATCAATCAATCATCATCATCATCATTATTATTATTATTATTATTATTATTATTATTATTATTATTATTATATTTTTAATGGGTGGGGCATATTATAATGCTGCACAGACGACCAATCACATGTGAGCTGTCCTTTGTGGTAAGATCCAATGGGTTGCTTTAAAAAGAAAAAAAAAAACATCCAATGGCTGTTTCTGAGGTCAGACATAGCAGGTGCCAGTGACATTCAAATGTAAATTAGGGCCATTCACACCTCTGCTGTGAGGCGTTACCCCCCCGTTCCCTCCATTTCTGGCAGTTTCCGGCATAGCTGAACTTCTCTGTAAACTCACAATAATTACCGGGAATCTTTGAAGTTGGCGGGTGTTTACGGGGCCAATAATCTGGTTTTTCATGCAGTGATATATGTTATGGGATTTACTGACATCCCCGCAGCTGATGTGAAAACTTCTTTAAGAGACACCACGCCTACCGTGGCTTCCCCTGCGCCCTATAAATAGACCCAGCTGCGCAGGGAACAGCCGATTCTCTGATTTGAACGGGTCCCAAGCGGCCTCGATGTGGAGAGATATTCTCTATTCTCAGAGAACCAGGGTTACACTGTAACCCCACATTCTCTATCGTATGAGAATATCTCGCCACTACGTATAGAATATATGTTATGGGCTCTGTAAGACACACCGTGAAGGTCCCAAGGAGACAGAGCAGACACCGCTCCAATAGTAACTTCATGAGGTTGTTTTGAATGAGAAGTCCCCACCCCGAGTGCACAAGATTTACAGTGTGTACAAAATCACCACAGAACTATATACAAAATGTACGCATATAAGGCGCCAACACCACAAGACGCTATGTGCCACCACCAGCTGTACGTGATCCTTGCATACCCAACCCTGCCAGACGCAAAGGCTGGGTGCAAGGAAGAGGTCACTCAGATGGCTCACACTCTGCAAGGCCACTGACTAGGATCTTGACATCACCCTGGTCAGGCCCGAGGTCGACTGGCCAGGGGCACAGTGAATCAGTGTTTAGGTTGACATGCCCCCAGCACACGCTCCCCAAAGGAGGTACTGGTGGCCACATTCAAACTATAAAATCTCGCAAAAGCATTTGGTGTAGCCCATGTGGCTGCTGCACACACGTCTGAGAGGGCAGCTCCCCGCCACAAGGCCCAGGAGGTGGATACGCCTCTTGTAGAATGCGCTTTCACTCCCTCCGGCGCCAGCTCACCTGTCTCACTGTACGCTCACTGGATAGCCTCCACCACTCAGTGAGAAAGCCTAGCCTTAGACACTGAGGCTGGAAACTGACGAACAGTTGATCAGATGAACAGCTGATCAGTCTTCCTGAATGCAGCTGTCCGTTGAATATAAATCTTAAGTGCCCTAACTGGGCACAGTGCTGACCATTGTGAACCCCTGCCTGCCCCCTCGGGGGGCCTAAGGGCTCGCAGCTCCACTGATTGATTTATGTGAAAATCAGTGAGCAGCTTAGGTAAGAACGCTGGGTTCAGACAGAGGATAACCCCTGCATCCTCTGGAAGGAAGCGACAGCAACTCTCCTGCGCAGAGAGAGCATGCAATTCCCCTATCCTTTTAGCAGATGTGATTGCAAAGAGGAAAGCCAGCTTGAGTGACAGCCACTGAGGGCTCACAGTTCTCAGGGGCTCAAAGGGTGCCTGTCCCAACGCTGACAGGACCCTGCCCAGGTCCCATGTCGGGATGGTCGGCCTATGGCGTGGCACCAGCCTCTGTGCCCCCTTGAGGAACTGTGCTATGAGGCTAGCATCCTGTGTCGTTAGCTTAGCCTCACCAACACGAGAGGCTTTTATGGCTGCTACTACCCCTCTCAGGTTGGAGCTAGATTTACCTGACTCAAGGAGACCTTGCAGATACTTGAGTACCTCCGGAGCTGAGCATGACATTGCGTTGAACTGGTTGGCTTTGCACCATGACACAAACAGCTCCCACCAATAGGAGTATGCCTCCTTTGTCGATGGAGCTCGAGCATTCTGCAGGGTATGACCCACCGAATCAGATAGCCCCATCTCTAATAACCTGGCCCTCTCAGTGGGCAGGCCCATAGATTCAGTCCCTGCGGAAAGGGGTAGAACAGGGTCCCTTGCGCCAGGCTCAGCAAGTCCCGGCGAACTGGGAGCTTCCATGGTGTCCCGTGCAACAGCAGTGTCACCCATGAGAACCATGTCATGTGTGGCCAATCCGGTGCCACCAGAATCACATGAACTTCCTCCTGACTGATCCTCTGCAGCAGGTTGGTCAGGAGGCTGAACAGGGGAAAAGCATAGAGCAGCCCCTGAGGCCACTGGTGTGCCATGGCATCGCAGCCCAGGGGAGGCGAATCTCTCTCGATGGAGTAAAACAGTGGGCAGTGAGCATTCTCCTTCAAGGCAAACAGGTCAGCCACTGCTCTTCCAAAGTGCTGCCAGATCTCCTCCACCACTGCTGGATGGAGCCTCCAGTTCCCTGGATGTGGTCCCCTCCTGGAAAGGAGGTCCCTCGCCACATTCACCACACCAGGCACATGCATTGCCCTGAGTGACAGGAACTGCTTGCATGCCCACATCCACAGTCTGTGCGCTATCCTGCTCAGGCGCAGAGAGCCTGTGCCTCCCTGCTTGTTTATGTACACAGCTGCCGTGGTGCTGTTGGTTCTTACAAGCACATGGCAGCCCTGCAGTACTGGGTAGAAGTGCACCAGGACCAGGTGGATTGTGGATGGATCTGCGGCCCTGCCACAGGGCTCCCCAATGTCCACTGGTCCCTCTGCCTTCGTGGACAGCACCCCACCCTTCAAGAGATGCATCCACCGAGATCACCTGATGGTGCAGCACAGAGCCCAGCCTGCTGCCTCTTGCCAAGTTCTCCGGGACCTTCCACCACTTGAGAGCTGTTCACAATTTCCCAGTAACAAGCACCGATGCCTGCCGATGCCTCTGAGGGCAGAGTCCCAAGCTGTACAGGTACCTCTGTACTGGCCGCATGTGTAGGAGAGCTAGTGGCACCACCTGTATAGCAGCAGCCATGAGACCTAACAGGTGAAGATGCAGCTTCCATGTGACCCTGGCCCCTAGGTGAAACTGCTCCAGACATTCCCTGAGGGAATCCTGTCTGGCCGGAGTCAATGTCACCAACCCAGCCCTGGTATTCAGCCACATAACGAGGAACTGGGTGGCCTGAGATAGCTGCAGATTGCACTTCTTTTTGTTGATGTGCAGACCCAGATACTGGATGCGTATCAACAACATCTGGACATGGCAACGACACTGCTCCTCTGTCTAAGCGCATATAAGCCAATCGTCCAGGTAATTCATTATCTTGAGACCCTGCTGCCGCAGAGGCTCTAGGGTCACATCCATGCATCTGGTAAATGTGTGGGGAGCCAGCGATATCCCAAAGGGGAGAACACAGAATTCAAAGATTTTGCTGTCAAATCAACCTGAGGAATCTTCTGTGGCCCTCCCATATTGGAATTCAGAAATATGCGTCCTTGAGGTTGACTGTTGTGAACCAGTCTCCCACAAGGACCGCTTACTTCACCCATGATATGGACAACATCTTGCACTTCAGGGGCCGTAGAAAGTTGTTCAGGCCCCTGCGGTCCAAAATGGGCCAGAATGTCCCATTGCGTTTTGGGATCAGAAAATAATGCAAATAGAACCCCGCCCGCCTGTCTTCGTGCCCCACTTCTCTGATGGCCCTCTTGGCCAGGAGACTGGATACCTCTGAGTACAAGATCTCTCTGTGTTGGTGATCTGCCACAATGGTAAAAGCAAGTACTGAAGTCATGAGGGGGGGGGGCGCTCAAAAACTGAAGATGATACCCCTGAGTCATTGTTGAAACAACCCAGGGGTCCACCCCCAGGGGTCCCCCCCCAGGGACTCCCATGCTGCATGAGGCCCCTGAGGGTTTGGGCGGACAGGGGGAAAAACGGTGTCAGGACTGGGACTTGGGGCCCTGGGGTGCTTTGCCCCCACGCCCTCTTTGTCCTCTTCTGCTGCGCCGCCCGGACCCTCAGATCTGGCTGGGCCTGACTGGCTTGATGCTGCTGTCGGTGCACCTGCTGTAGCCGACACACATCTTGCCAGCCCGTGGTCTGCCTCAGGGCATTTGACATTTCTTGAGCCGCACGACGAGCCTCCTGCGCCTGCTGGATCATTACCGTTGCATCTAGCCCAAACATAGCTGTTGGCTCTACAGGCAGCCTGAGCAGACATGCCCTGTTGTCAGGCTGCAACTGGGACTGCAACAACCATAGATGACGACATGCTTGCCAGAAACCCGACAAGGCCTTGCCAGCAGCCTCCCCTTGCTCTCTCATAAGCTTGGGGAGAAGCGAGGAGACCTGTTGCAGTTCCTCTATGAGCTGCCCCCCATACTCCTCTGAAAGCTGCTGGACTAAGTGCCGCTGATACAGGGACAATATGGCTGCCATGTTGGCTAGTTTTGTCTGGACTGCCATAGCCCCATGCATCTTCTTCAGCAAACCGTCCATCACATTGCAGGGTTTACTCCAGCTCTTCCCTTTCCCCAGAACTGACTGTGAGGGAGCCACCAGAGCCACCAATGCTGCATCCACAGAGGGTGGCAGCCCACAACCGATCCTCTCTGGTGCGTGAACTGCAGGCATGGCCCGACAGACCCCGGACCAGTGACCCATTTCCCATGGGGTCCTAAATTGCTTCCTGACCACCTCCTCAAAGTCTGAGAGGAGGGGCACCAAGAAGTGCGTTGAAGGTTGAGACCCCCCTTTATTGTCATCAAAACGTGATGGGCCAAGCCCTTGTATAGGCGGCGTTTCCACACCCAGAGCCACTGCTGCCCTACTAATAAGACCTTGAAGGAGGGGCGACCGTTTCTCATCGAGCTCCCCCTCCTCTTGCCGGTCCACAGCGAACCTATCCTCCTCTCCCGAAGGAAACAGGTTAACATCCTCGTCATCCCCCTCCACATCTATAAATGGGGATGTGGGGCGTTCCTCATATGAGGGCCCTGGGGGCAAATGCACCACCTCAGCTGGGCCAGACCTGGACACAGACTGCACCCCCCCACTGTATACACCGTCAGGGGGCCTGGAGTGGAACCCATGCCAGCCTGCCCAGTTTCTACAGCCGTAGGCTTGAACCGCTTGGTAGCCTCTAGGCCTACAGTAGGGGTCTCCCATATTGTGCCTTGTCTCTGAAACAACCAGCAACGTGCTTCCCTTTGCCTTGCTCACATGCAAAAGCAACTCATACATGCAGCAGGATCCTCCCGTGCTGCCCATGCATGCTCCTCTCCCAAGCAATAAACACATAAGTCATGGGGATCATCTATGGGGATTCCCCCCCCCACAGCCCAGGCACAATGGACTCTCCTGGCTTGCCATTGCAGTGATGTCACCGTCATGTGACCCGGAAAAGTTTATGGCTTTTTGTTTTGCTAAGTTTGTTAACTTTATCTTTGTTTCCCTGTGAGTCTTTGCTTTTCCCACAAGAATCGACTCATGGATATGGGGAGAGAAGCTTTCTCTTTGGGATGCTGTTGTGCCACTGCCAACACAACAACACAATATATGAGGAAGCTTTTTTTTTTTCTTTTTTTAAATGGCAAGAAAGCTGTCCCAGTTCTGGCCATGCCCGCGACTTGTTGCATCTCCGGCCAGCTGCATCTATATGGCACAATCCTCCTAATGGACAACTTCTCCATGCTAAAAGGAAAAAGGGGGAGATATGAGAGAGGGCGCTGGCTGCACCCACGACTTTGTCGCTTCCTCAGACCAACTGTACGCTCAGTACCCTCAGCTCAACTTCTCCAAAGAAATATAAGGGAGCAAAAAAGGCAACTTTTCACCCTGAGAGGAGTCTAACACAGACCAGCTCTCTATCCAAAGTTATGTGGATCACACAAAAGTCACCATTCGTCTCCCTCTTTCTCTTTTCTCGCTCTGACGTTGTCTGATCTGCAGTGAAAATCAGAGAATCAGCTGTTCCCTGCGCAGCTGGGTCTATTTATAGGGCGCAGGGGAAGCCACGGTAGGTGTGGTGTGTCTTAAAGAAGTTTTCACGTCAGCTGCGGGGATGTCAGTAAATCCCATAACATATATTCTATATGTAGTGGAGAGATATTCTCATACGATAGAGAACAACATATTAGGCATAGAAAGACCACCAACGTCTGTAGATGATTGTAGTATCCTAAGCCTCTGCCTAGGTTTTCTGCCTTGCCAAATAAATTTGGAAAGTGCCTTCTCTAAGTCCTGGTTGATCTTCTTTGATAGGTATAAAGGGAGCATTTGCAAAGGGTATAGAAGTCGAGGGAGCACATTCATCTTAATTAGACTGATTCTACCAAACAGAGAAAGGGGTAAGTTCTGCCATCACTCCAGGTCTCTTTTAACTGAAGAGCAAATTGGGGGCAAAATTTAATTTTCGCAAATCCAACTTCATGAATTTCTGGTTCAGGGTTGTGGAAGACAACAGTTTTGCATTCTTTAGCCTTGTTTTTAATTATTGCATTAATCATCCATTAAGCCAAGATTACAGGTGACACACAAAGTCTTTATTTATAATCAGTGCATTTATCTGTGAATGTCTTTCCCCTGAGTGTTGTTACCTTTTTACCTCATTCTTGCCTTGCAATTGTTAAGTTATTAGAAGGACACTGTAATTCATTTATTCATTCAATATCCCTCTATATGTATCACATTCTTTGCAGTTTTTGATGCTCAGTGAGGCAGAAATCCCCAGAAGTTGATGATGCATACTAATGGATGATTCATCACCTAGGTACCGATTAACTGTGACTTGAAAGACTCGGGTGTCTTTCTGCCATTTCCGTTGCTGTAGTTCACCACCTACTGTCACTTCTGATGTTATATCTGGCTTAAGGAAGTGGCCTCTTTCACTGATTCACAGAGCAAGCACAGAGATCAGGAGGGACCCGTAATCCATCAGGACATCTGAGCTTTATGGATTTGACTATAAATAGAATAGAGACTGCTCAATCTAGATTTTACGTCGTAAATTCATCCCCCATTATATTAAAGCTCCTACTGTAAGATGACTTCTAATAAAACACTTTTGCTGTGCTGCCAGCTGTTGTGCCTACTCTGCTTGGCAGGTGCACATCCAGAAAAGAGTTGCCAAAGGCTGGACGACAGGGCAAAATATGATCACCATAATTTTTTCCATATTGATCGATGATAAGTGGAGTCTAATCAAGCAGAGCTGGCACCATGCAGTGGAAGTGCACATACGCTCTATTTTAATCTAATTCTGAGATACATCAGGTTAAGATGTTTAAATGTCTTGTCTGTAGAATTTAGGAGGATCTAATTACAAAGAGCGTGGGTTCTCTCCAGGTACTCCGGCTTCCTCCCACCATCCAAAGACATGCACTAATGGGTTAATTGGTTAATCTAAATTTCCCATAGGTGTGAATGTGAGAGTGATTGTTTGTCTCTATATGTCAGCCCTGCGATGAACTGGCGACTTGTCCAGGATGTACCCCGCCTTCGCCCCTATGTAGCTGGGATAGGCTCCAAGCGACCCCCGTGACCCTAGTGAGGATAAAGCGGGTTCAGAAAATGAATGAATGAATGAATGAACTAAGATATGGAGTACATATGCCAAAAGAGATGAAACTAAAGAAATGCTTTTTAAAATATGTTAGTAAATTCAATATATTTGGGAGGATAAGTTGGGACTTTAATGTTCATTAGTCCTTCCAATGCCTAAAATGTAGATTGAATGAACCTGGTCAGGTCCAAACCAGTGGAAGGTTGGTAGAGAGGCTTTTTCAGGATTCTACCTTTTAAATAATGAAGACAAGGCTGTCTGAACTTTTTCCTCATAAATGAATAATTAATTAGAATTTACCAACACATTTTAAGAAGCTTTTCTTTAGTTTAATCTTTTTAGGTATGTTTTCTCCACATTCTAGTACAGTTAAAATAAAGATAAAAAATCCCAGATATTTAAATATGGTGAATAAAACTAAGATGTAAAAGGGGGGCATCCTAATTTTTTGCTCCCTCATCGAATCAATATAGTATTCATCCCTGGCACATGTACCACAGTACATCTGTGGAGCTCATACTGTAGTGTGCAGTGTACACATCCGTGAATCCACGGCACATGTTAACATGGGTCTTCAGAAAAGAAGATCTTTACCCAAATAAATAGTAACATGGAAGCAAAAAATATTCTATTGAATGGATTGAATTTTATTGATATAAACATTTAATAATCGATGCATCTTGATATCTTTCCAAAATTTTCATTCACTTGCAGCTTCTCTACCGGTGCGCTCGGATCATGTCATTTATTTATATTTACTTGGAAAACCATATTTTTTCAGTAAACCATATGAACCATGTGAAAAATAATTAAATTCTTCTGCTGGCAATAGACCAGTGGTTCCCAACTTTTTTTGTCTCGTGACCCCATTTTAACATCACAAATTTCTGGTGACCCCAGACATTCAAAATGGAGACTTTTTTTTTGCTAAAATTAATTTGTTTTTAATCATGTAATAGTTTGCTATACTATGTTGCGAATAAACATTAATTTTAGACGACATTTAGGCTATATAATGTATATTATTATGGACAGAGGCAGAAAAGCCAGGTTGAGATTACTGCACAAAGTGAGAATTTTATTTTCCTTGGTCAGGATATGTACAGTCAGTCCAGCTTGCATTTACAAGGCTGACAATTAATACTGAACAAACAATAAGTCAAACTATGAATTATGACAGAGCTGCAGCATCTTAAACCAACCACAATGAACATTTGAAAGATAGAGTATCACAGTGCTTCAGTTTCAGCTTCAGAGTTTGTCATGTATTTTATTTGTTGTGATTGTCTCTCTCAACTCACCATATGTTTTTTATTAGTACGTTGTTGTGTTGTTGTTTTTTTTTATAATTAAATTACTAGAAATTTCAGGCAACCCCATTTTAATCCGGGTGACCTCACATGGGGTCCCGAACCCAAGGTTGAAAAACACTGCAATAGACACTCAAACACACTAAGCTAACACCACTAATAAGTACAACTTTTCATTTTTGTGGAGGCCAGAGGGATATGTGTCCTCTATCGGCACTTGTTGCATCCAGCGTTCAGGTACATGACCATGAATCACTAAGCATTAGTTGGACTAGAGTTACTTACTGCTTCACTAAAAATACCCAGAAGTGCATGTTTTAGTCGAGGGTGACATTTGATCGCACTTTATTTCAACATGTCACTAAATATCACACCACACAACACCACACATTGATCTTTAATAGGATTCTTCTACCAAATGAATTTTGATTTTAATTTTGTTTGACATGTCAAGACTTCTACATCAACGTAACCTAAACAAGCAACAAACAAGTGTCCTTTCTTGCCTCCAGTTCTCCATGAGTCTACCTTCCTGGCTGTCTGTCTTCCAACACCACTCCTTCCTGTTGCTGAGGCCAGACACATTGGTAAAGTGTCTGGTTTCACTCAATCTCACATGCAACAGTTCACAGGAAACAAATCATTAATTCTTAGAAATATGTACCCCAGAGAGAGGACTCTTAATCCCTTTCACCCTGAGAACCAAATTGAGTCAATTTGGGCATCTTCAAACTTGGGTTCATTAGAACGTATGAATATTTTTGACATGTGGGCGGCAGAGAATGAAAGACTGTGAACCCTGACAAAATCTTAACGCTTATATATTACATGCCCTGAGTAAAAGCTCACACTTCTTTTTCATGCACATATGAACATAAACACCGACACAACCTGCCCACACAGATGCACATGATCACACCATGTTCTCTTGGCTGTGTAGCACCTATCCTGTGAGGTTCATGTGAGCTTGTTTGGTCTGAAATATTTGTTTATTTATAGTGCCTTCTTCTTCTTCCTGCGGGTCTGACTCACAAAGCCACTTCTAAATAGAGAACTGCTGGATATTTGGCAACAAAGATGTAACAGTTTCTGGCTCAGTGTTTTGTAGCTGGATGTTTGCTGGCCCTGTTAACCTTGGAATGTCTAATATGGTTATTTTCATTTAGGATTTAGGAATTAAATAATAATTATGTCTCTGCAGATGCTTTTACATTGAAAAGATGATTGTAATGAACTGTTATGCAACATAAAATTAGACTAAAAAGTACAAGAAATTACTTTGCAGGAATAATCTATACATTTCCATCTATATTGTGTTAAATGGAAGGCATGTTCTGATGTTCTGGCCAAGATACGTTCAAGCAACATTTAACTTTACCTAAGTGATGTGTGTGCTGAAAAGACTGGACTCTTGGTTAGTGTTGGTCATTATCTGTATTTAAGAAGTGATCACTGACATTGCTGGATTGCTGTGTTGAAGGCAGTAGTTAGTTTTGATCATCACCATGTTGGCTTTTAGGACCCAGAAGTGACTATATTTGGACAAAAGGACAGAGTTGGGTGGAGCATGACAGGTGATAGGTGAGCTAATGTGTAGTGTAACTTACTCACCACAAGTAGAGTGAGATAGGCAAGAGGTATTAAGGTAGGCAGACGGCCATCCTCCAGGAGTCAGGGTCTGCTCAAGGTTTCTGCCTGTAAAAAGGAAGTTTTTCCCTCGCCACTGTCAAGTCACAAGTGTTTGCTCCTGGAGGATTCTGTTGGGTTTCTGTAAATTGGCTTCAGGGTCTGGTTTCAACCGGCTCCATATGTAAAGTGTCGTAAGATAACTTTTGTTACGATGTGTCGCTTTATAAATAAAATTTGATTTGATTTGAAGGTAGGAAAAAAGGTTTTTAATCAATAAAAGCACAAATTCTGAACCTGTCTTAAAGGTGAACGAATTGTCAAACACACCAAACAACCCAACACAGTGCTCTAAAATGTTATTAACTACGATGGGCCAAGATAACACTTATGACACTGGCTTCACTTTCGAGCCATGGTCCTTCCCTTTGAATATTACAACAGGTACGCTTGTTAGCATACCTTAACTACAGTAGCTAATGTTAAAATGTCTGTGACGAAGTGAATTTAGCTGATGTATGGCGAACTCTCCATCCATTTGACAGGGAATTTACATTCTATTCTTGTCCTCATAAGTGTCACACTAGAATCGATTATTTTTTCGTACCTAAATCAGTGATGCAGTCTGTACTATCCTGTACAATAGGAAATATCATCATAAGTGATCATGCAATTTTACTAATGGATTTATGTAGTGACAGAAACTACATAAAAAGCAGGCGTTGGAAATTTGATTGTTATCTTCTAAAAAATGAGACATTTGTTTCATATCTGCATAGTGAATTTAAAATTTTCTTTGCTGCCAACCTGCAATCTACCAATAACCCCTCTTTACTGTGGGAAACGTCTAAAGCTTATATACGGGGATTAATCATAGCCTATGCAGCTACAAAAAGAAGGAAACAAACAGAGCGGCAACGAAAACGTGAAAAAAACTTGGAGGATATTAAGAATACACTCAACAAATCTATAGACCCCCTATTGCTTCAAAGAAAATGTGCGACACAGGCCGCTTTGGACACCTTGTTAACTCAAAACGCCAAAACTGCTCTTCTTTTCTCAAAGCAGAGGTTATATGAACAAGGTGATAAACCCAGCAAATATTTGTCTCGTCTCATTAAATCTAAATCAGGACCCCAAACGATAGTTTCTGTTGTAGATGGAAATGGTGCTAGACATTATGATAACGTACATATTAACAATACTTTTAGACAGTTTTATTCACAGCTGTATGAATCAGATAAATCAGAAGATGCACTTAAAGAAATTGAACTATTTTTCAAGGATTTAAATCTACCTACTATCTGAAGATCTGATAGTCAAAGATCTGAACTAAATGCACCCATCACTAAGGAGGAAGCACTCTTTGCTCTTCAGAGTCTTCAGTCAGGCAAGTCACCGGGGCCCGATGGCCTGAGTAGTGAATTTTACAAGGGTTTCCAACATTTGCTTATAGACCCCTTTTTGGATATGCTGGAACATTCTTTTCAACTTGGCAACCTTCCCAAATCACTGACAGAGGCCGACATAACCTTAATCTTAAAAAAAGGCAAATGTCCTGAGGACTGTTCAGGATATAGACCAATTGCTCTTTTAAACCAGGATTTCAAGTTGTTATCTAAAATACTGGCACTATGGTTGGAGAAGGTTTTGCCGTACATCATTAAAGAAGACCAAACAGGATTAATAAAAGGCCGAAATTCCAGTCACAATGTTAGAAGGCTTCTGAATATTATCAATCTCTGCCATACACAAAATATCAATAGTATTGTTATTTCATTAGACGCGGAGAAGGCCTTTGACCGTGTTGAGTGGCCATATATGTTTTATGTTTTGCGTAAATTTGGTCTGGGAGACAACTTTATTAAATGGGTCAAACTCTTATACACCAACCCTTCAGCATCTGTCATTACTAATGGCTTAAGATCAAGCACCTCTCAACTCCACCGCTCAACACGGCAAGGCTGCCCCCTAAGTCCCTCTCTTTTCGCTCTCGTGGTGGAACCCTTAGCAGAAACCATTAGACAGGACCTAGCAATTAAGGGTATTGTTATAGTATAGGTAGTTGTTATATATCAGAACCTCTCATTTCTGTTCCACATATTGTTACTGTAATAACCCACTTTGGAACTTTCTCAGGTTACAAAATTAACTTATCTAAATCTTTAGCTATGCCTCTGGGAAGCCTCAGAGGCAATATCAGCTCCCTAACGCCTTTCCCATTCCGTTGGTCGTTATCAGGTTTTGTATATTTGGGTATTCATATCACCCCAATGTTTCATCAAATGTTCAAAGCGAACTTTAACCCTCTCCTAGACACTATTAAGAAAGACTTAGAAAGATGGGCTTCACTTCCCCTCTCTTTGCTTGGGAGAATTTCTATAATTAAGATGAGTGTTATGTCAAAATTGCTATACCCCCTGCAAATGATTCCTTTGCTTATATCAAATAAGGTGCAAAAATTACTCAATAGCTGGTTAAGTGATTTTATATGGAACAAAAGAAAACCAAGGTTAAAAATATCAAAACTGCCACTCTCTAGTTCAGATGGAGGTTTGGATGTTCCTAATATTAAATGGTATCAACTGGCAGCCCAATTAAGATTTGTATCAGAATGGATCAAGGATGACCCTACCTCTGTATGGTTGGGTCTGGAGAAGTCTGAAACAACTGGCTCCTTATTAGGTCTTCTGTCTTGTAAGGATTTAAAATCAGCCAGGAGTCTTTGTAACAATAACCCTATAATCTGTAATACATTAAAGGCATGGTTCATGACACAAAAATATGAGGGAAGATCCAATTTAACCTCTATGCTAATCCCGATTCAAGGTAACCCTTATTTTCCTCCAGGCTTATTGGATGAAGGATACAATGTTTGGACACTTAAGGGGATAAAGAAAATGCATGATTTATATGAAGGTTCTAACTTGCTATCCTTTGAACAAATACAAAAGAAATACAATCTTCCTAAACATCACTTTTTCAGATATCTTCAGATTCGTGACTTCATAACTAAAAAAACTACTTTCAATACTAATAGCACAATATCATCAGTGGAGCAGTTACTTCTCCAGGGCCCAGTCAAGAAAACCATATCCCGTTTCTATAATGTGTTGAATCAGACCGATGGGTTGAACATAAACACTCATAGTGTAGCACAGGTGTGGCAAAATGAACTTGGTGTAGACATCAGTAAAGAGGAATGGGACACAATCTGGAACCATACAAAAAAAATCTCAGTATGTAACCGTGCAAGGCTGTTGCAATTCAAAATTCTGCACCGTGTGCAAATTTCTCCAAATAAAAGACACCAGATGAATAACCAACTTTCACCTCTGTGTTTGAAGTGCAGGTCTACTGTAGGAACCTATGTACACTGTGTCTGGTCATGTCTAAAAATTCAATCCTACTGGGTAGATATTTTACAAGATATGGAAAAGATTCTCGGAGTGTCTTTGAAACTGGACCCTTTATCTCTACTCTTGGGACATCCAAGTGGGGACATTATCAACATCAGCTTGAAAAGACTGTATGATATCCTCGTATATGCTGCAAGGAAAAATATTTTCATGTCTTGGATAAATGACAAACCTCCCACTAAAACGACTTGGCATAAAATCCTTATGGAATGCATTCCTATGGACTATTTGACCTGTTTACTTCATTCTTCAAAGGGACAGTTTATGAAAATTTGGACTCCATACCTCCATTTCACAAACTCATCAGTCACTTCTGTGCTTTCAGACCTCATCAATGACTGAAAATCTTTGGTGCCTGTTTACAATTAGATCACTACTGATCTCACCTGTCACTGCTTGATTGTCTGATCTTTGTTTTATCTTCACTATAACTCCAGACTGTGGACTAATTGCTTTATCTTGGATTAGTATACTTTTTTTTTTTTTTAATTTTCTTATAGAGCAGGTGTTGTACTGAGCCATTTGTTGCAAAAAAAAAAAAGTAATAAAATCTAATAAAGATAATTGAAAAAAAAAATGTCTGTGACATCATATAGTTTGGTTACCTAGCTTGCCAAATATGCTTTTATGTATTATGAAAAGTAAATGTGTGTTTTACCATTTCACAAGTACTTGAAAATACATGGCACCATATTAAGTTCTGTTTATTCTATATTCAAAGCAGCTGAGCCAAGCTCAGGTAGAGTCATTGTAAAAGTTTATGTGGAGGAGACAGAGCCAGAATGAAACTACTGACAAGAGAATATATATATATATATATATATATATATATGTGTGTGTGTGTGTATATATATATATATATATATATATATATATATATATATATATATATATGCTTATTGGGTGTTGGACATATTTCTGTGTAGTATAGGGTTAAAACGTCTCTTAGAACAACTTGGACTATTCAGGATAAGCTGGTGCTTTGTATCCATGTGTCGACTTCATGAGGCCAACTTGACTGTTTCCCATAGATAATGCTGAGCCTGATGAAGTCCACCTTAGAGCCTGGTTCCATTGTCCTTCTTCCTTTTTAAGGGAAATCCTCAAGCCTGGTGAGGTCATCGACTCTGTTATGTTACTGCTGAGAAAGTAATGAAAATGCCTCAGAAAGAGCTTTGTTATATCAGCTTACCTGGTTCTCAAGGAGCAAAAGTTAATCCTACCACAGTTTATTTGGTCTTTCTTTGTCACACAAACACCTAAAGCTTGAGGGGATTTTTTCCCCCCAGAGTAAAGGCAGTACAAAAGGTTTTAATTTTATAATTTTTTTTTTTTTTTTTTACAATTTTGACATTAAGTATTTTACGATGGAGCAAATCACAGAAAATATCACGTGACTTATTTTAATTGACGAGTAAGAAGTAGAATGTCCTGTATCCCTTAAAGTTTCAGTATGTAAGTTCAGTGTGTATAAATGTGCTTATATTAAATAGGAGTTTGTGTTGTGGTAGAGGCCAGTTGTTTTTGATTTCACCAGACTACATTTCTAAGCTGAAGTAGCCAGGGTTTCACACCAATGGAGTCGATGGTACAGACTGTTCATCATGGATGAAGGCAGCTGGGGTTAGGGTTTGGGTTTGGGTTAACATCAATATATGACTGTAAGAACATGATCATGTGCCAATGTCACTATATTAATTTTAATTATTATTTTTATTATTATTTACAAGTGATTAATTTAACAAATTAAACACAACTTCCTATCTTGTATTTAATTAAAAAAAAGAATTTTGTAACTACTTCAATCAAAACTAAGATATAGGTAATACGTATTTATATTCGTTGTCTTTAAATCCCAGAAAATGCTTTACATTTCTATCACTTGCTGTAAGTACTGGTGACACAAATAGAATTTTCTCATGTATTTGCACAGAGTAAATCTAGTGTTTGGTATGGATCAAGTGCCAAGGTGATATTACCATTTTAGACAGTACTGGAATTAGGTATGAAAGTTTCATGTCCATTGACAGCCATAATTAACATGATAAATATCTAATCCTAATATGTTTCAAGTTTTAAAGGCTTACTTTTGCATCCTGAGTGAAAGTTGAACAATCCAGACAGTCATCTTTGGTTTAAAAGAGGAAAACATTAAAAAAGGTGCAACAATATAATAACAACATTAAAAACACAGCAAGATGAGACGACAAATGATGTAAAGGATGCAATAAGATGGGAATGAGGCAAAAAATGTCCAAAATGATTAAAACACATGACTCGTTTTCTGGTTTTAGTGCTTATGGAACAAGGCAAAAATCCTTATGGTCAAAACATGACAAACTCATCCCAAACAGCAACATTTTCTAAGTCTAGAGGTTTTCATTTGTTGATTGTGTTGTTTGGTGAGTATCCTGCGCAGTTCTTTGTTGGGACAGGAAACTCCTACACAGGCTTCATAATGTTGTTCTAATAGAACTTGAGAGAAGTTATCGCCTCTGTACCTCTGTCCTTTAAGTGACACAATCACACAGTGGGAAACAGGTCCTTGAAGCTGTCAGACTATTTGACATGTACAATACATACTAACATAATGACCTGTGTCTGTCATGTCTCTCTTTCAGCATCTTATTTGCCGACATCGAGGGGTTCACCAGTTTGGCATCCCAGTGCACAGCGCAGGAGCTGGTGATGACTCTTAATGAACTTTTTGCCCGCTTTGACAAGCTGGCAGCGGTAAGGACACGTGCTTACCCCCGCAAATTCTGCACACCAAAAAAGGGCTAATTTTTAATAGTTTATCCTATGCAAATGCCACTGA
Source organism: Sphaeramia orbicularis (assembly GCF_902148855.1). NCBI lineage: Eukaryota > Metazoa > Chordata > Actinopteri > Kurtiformes > Apogonidae > Sphaeramia > Sphaeramia orbicularis. The sequence continues at coordinate 47,004,501 of NC_043977.1, read as the reverse complement.
AAGTTAATGATAGCTGACAAGATGATTTTTGGTGTTATTAAATGGTAAATGAAATGGCACATGAAACATTACTGCTAACTGTGTAGAGCAGTGACTCAATTGGTGGGCTGCGACCCAAAAGTGGGTCACAACCTTGTTTTCAGTGCTTCCTGTGCTTTATTTTTTTATGGAGCAGAGCACCGTTCATTCATACTCGCCAACAGTAGGTGGCGGTAATGCACTATAATGCTAATTAACACTAGATATTTCACAGCGTAGAAGAAGAACTGAAAGTTTCTAATCATATCATGCGGAAACTCAGATATGACAATGACTACATCAGATATGGTTTTACCTACAATGGACAAAAACCTCACTGTGTTTAACCCTTCATAGTTCACTCATAGAAATACTCTGAAATTAAAAATTTCAACCTTGGTTTGTTATTGGAGGACCTAACAGGACTTCACTACTTTTGTGAAATGTAATTTTTTTTTTAATTATGTAGAAAATCGAGGTCAATGAAGTTACCATATTTGGTTCCTTACCCATAAGGCAGAAAATAAATAAATACAAAATACAAAAAGTAAATATAAAACATGCAAGAAGAACACATATAAGGTGAAAGGAACATGTATTTTACAGGGTTCCCGTAAGGTCTTAAAAAGTCTTAAAAGTCTTGAATTTCCAAATCTGCATTTAATACCTTAAAGTCTTTTAAAAGTATTATATTTGATATGGTAGGTCTTAAGTTATGTTGCCATAAACTTGTTCAATGTACAGGGTGGGGAAGCAAAATTTACAATATTTTGAGGCAGGGATTGAAAGACAGTGTATGACCAATTAGTTTATTGAAAGTCATGAGAATTTATTTGCCACAAGAAAATTTACATAATAGAAAATGTTTTTATTCTATGTCAATCAATCAAACTTTATTTCTATAGCACTTTTCATACATCGTACATGTAGCACAAAGTGCTTCACAACAAAACCCCCCACTGTCCCGCGGTTGCAAATAAAAATACAAGGAACAAAGTAAAGTTTACAGTAAGGGTTTAATTAAAAGCTAGACTAAAAAGATAAGTTTTAAATTTACTTTTAAAAATATGAACACTCGCAGCGGACCTCAGGTCCTCAGGTAGACTGTTCCATAGTTTGGGGCCATAAAAGCTGAATGAGGCCTCACCATGAGTCTTAGTGTGGACTCTAGGAACAGTTAAGAGGTGACTACCTGAGGACCTGACGGTCTGAGAGGGCTCATACGTTAAAAGCAAATCAGATAAATAAATAGGGCTAAGACCATTAAGAGTTTTAAAAACCAATAAAAGCAGTTTAAAATCGATCCTGAAGCTCACGGGGAGCCAGTGCAGAGACCTGAGCACTGGTGTGATATGCTCTCTCTTTCTGGTCCTCATCAGCAGTCGGGCTGCAGAGTTCTGGAGCAGCTGCAGCGATGCAATGGTCTTCTTGGGAAGACCAGAAAGGAGAGCGTTACAGTAATCAATTCGACTTGTGATAAAAGCATGTATCAAAGTCTCTGCATTGGCTCGAGAGAGAAATGGTCATACTCTGGCAATATTTTTTAAATGATAAAAACCAGATTTGGTAACAGACCTTATGTGCGGCTCAAAGCTAAGCTCACAATCTAGTAAAACACCCAGACTTTTAACCCTCTCAGAGGGGCCGAGTGAATGGGTTAGGAGCTTAGCTTTGAGCCTCTTCCTCTGAGCCTCAGGACCAACAATTAAAACCTCAGTTTTACCCTGGTTGAGCTGGAGGAAGTTTGCTGCCATCCAGGACTTAATATCTAAAATGCAATTAAAAAGGGTGTCAGTGGGGCTGAGGTCATCTGGAGACATGGCAACATAAAGTTGAGTGTCATCAGCAAAACTATGAAAATTAATGCCGTGTCTCCTGATGACCTGTCCTAGCGGCAGCATATAAAGGTTAAAAAGGGTTGGACCTAAAATTGACCCTTGGGGAACACCACAATCCATTTTGCACCTTTTTGATGAGTGTTCCCCAATACTAACATAAAAATCCCTGTTTGTTAAAAATGATTCAAACCAGTTAAAAACAGACCCAGAGAGACCAACTGTGTTATGTAATCTGTCTAAAGAATGTGGTGGTCCACAGTGTCAAACACTGCCGTAAGATCCAATAGGACCAAGACGGCAAGCTTTTTGCTGTCCGTGCTGGATCTAATGTCATTTAAAATTTTAACCAGTGCCATCTCTGTACTATGGTGCACTCTAAAACCAGATTGATAAAATTCTAAAATGTTGTTAGAATTAATAAAATCGTTGATCTGGTTAAAAACAATTTTCTCTAAAATTTTACTTAAAAACGGCAGGTTGGACACAGGTCTGTAGTTACTGGCAAGGGAGGGGTCCAGTTTATGATTCTTGAGAAGGGGTCTGACCATGGCGGTTTTAAGAGCTGTTGGGAAGACCCCTGTCTGCAATGAATAATTTACAATATTAAGAACATCATCATCGATAAATGTAAAAATCGATTTAAAAAGAGAAGTGGGAATGGAATCTAAAAAGCAAGTGGTTGTTTTTAATGGTAAAATGACTTTAAGACTCTCAGCATCAACCTGGGCAAAATTCTCCAAAGTAGCAGATAAAACCAGTGGATCTGAGATAAAAGCATTGCCTGGCTGTGGTTGCTGCAGGTCTGACCTAAAAGACTGTATTTTACTGGTGAAGTGACTTAAGAACATGTCACAGTTGGGCATATTTGACGGAGCACTGTTGTTGAAGATGGGGTTAATTGCCAAGCTAAATGTGGAAAACAGGACCTTTGGATTATGGCGGTTGTCATTTCTAAGTTTGGAAAAATATGAGTGTCTTTCTTCCTTCCGACAGTTATTGTAGTTTTTAAGTTGTTCCCTGTAAATTTCATAATTGACTGTGATTTTATTCTTGCGCCACTGTCTTTCTGCTTTCCTGCAATTTTTCTTGAGAATTTTTGTTTTTTCATTTTTCCATGGGCATTTTTTTATTTTACCCATTTTTACTTTTAAAGGGGCTATTTATTATTAAAATTGTCAACAATAAAATCACAGGAAGAGGGTAAAACAGGGCGAGGAATTTGAATTAAAATCTTGGTAAAATTTGAAGTCACTTCAGCAGTAAGATAACGCTTCTTGACAGTTTGTACAGACCGGGGAGGCTGAACAATAATACTTACATTAAAAAACACACAAAAATGATCCGACAGGCCAACATCCACAACAGAGACAGTATCAGCAGAAATTCCATATTTGATCACAAGATCCAGTATGTGGCCTCTGTTGTGAGTGGGTTGTGAGACATGTTGTTTAAAATCCATACAATTTAAAATATTTAAAAATTCTGCTGCCAACAAGTCTGATTGATTATCAGTGTGAAAATTAAAATCACCTACAATAATAATTTTCTCAAATGTTGAGTGAGCAATGGACAGGAGATCTGAGAACTCACTGATAAAGAGTGTAGAGGGCTTGGGGGGGCGGTAAATGCAGATAAAAAGAATATGAGGATTAATTAAAACCAGAGAGTGATACTCAAATGATGAGTAGTGATTAAAATAAACATTTTTGAAGCTGTATGAGGTGGAAAAGATTGTGGCTGTGCCACCTCCTCTTTTTCCTGTGCAGGATGAGTATGCATAGTTATAATCAGGGTCCTCCTTCTTTCTCAATAACTGCCTTCACACGCTTCCTGAAACTTGCGCAAGTGTTCCTCAAATATTCGGGTGACAACTTCTCCCATTCTTCATTAATAGTATCTTCCAGACTTTCTTGTAATAGTTTTGCTCATAGTCATTCTCTTCTTTACATTATAAACTTTCTTTATGGACACTCCAACTATTTTTGAAATCTCCTTTGGTGTGACGAGTGCATTCAGCAAATCACACACTCTTTGACGTTTGCTTTCCTGATTACTCATATGGGCAAAAGTTTCTGAAAAGGTGTGGATAATAGTGTTGGGTATGATTATGACATCAATATATGTTTGGTTTCAAAACAATTGACGTAGTTCCTGCTGAGAAAAAAACAACTGAATGTTCATTGTAAATTTTGCTTCCCCACCCTGTATTGTGTTTAAGTGTGTTAAATGTCCAAGCTGCAAAGAAAGTAACATTAGTCGACTCAGTTCCACCTGTTCCAACCCGACAATTTATACTGAAACAAGAAAAGCATTCGGAGAGTGCAGACCTCCGCCAAGACAGATCAGCCCTCCCTCCCGATCACCACCAACATTTAATCATTTCTTCCTTGTGCCAGTATCAACATTTCGTAAAAATTTCATCAAAATCTGTCCATAACTTTTTGAGTTATCTTGCTAACAAACAAACAAACAAACAAACACAAACACAAACACACAAAGCGAAGTGATCACAATACCTCCTGGTGGAGGTAATAATTAGGAACTACTGTAATTATCACTGACTAAATTCTAGGAGACACAAATTTTTCCCAGAGTGGACATGAAATAGGCTGTGAAATGGGCATTAAATTATGTTCTAAGTAGTCTGATTTTAGAACATTAGAACATCACTTTTAGAACATTAGACCAATATAAGTGCTGATCCAGACCCCTGTCCACATCCACATTATCCATTTGAACATCATTCCTTGCATTAGTACCATTACTTTGTGGTACCTAATAAAGCAGGTACACTCCCTGTTCATGCAGAGGTGGACCTTAGAGACCCTGTAGACCACATTGGACCTGAGATTGTTGACTCACTGTCCTCTCTGTAACTGTTGCTGCTACTGTCTTGTAATGTGTGCAGAAATTACCAAAATAGTCACTTGCCCGATAAAGGGTTAATGCCTCAATAAGTGGCTGAATGCAGTTTTAATTTTGAACTAAGTGCATAATTTTGGTTTTGGTTCAAATGTACCTAATTTATTGTTAAATGGAATATTTCCATATTTAGCATCACCAACTGCTGGTCAGTTTGGTTTATCATTAAACTTGTCTTTTGTGTTGACATGCTGTGATATTCTGTATTATCTCCGGTTGAAAACGCACCATCTTTTCATTAAATGAATTTGAGAAGATTAACTGTTATCAGTTTGGGTCATGGTTTGTCATTGAGGGGTGATAGTGGGTCCTGAAGACAGACCCAGGGGCACCGCTACCAACTGTGGGCCCCATGAAACGTATACATTTTGGACCCTTCATAAAATTCAGCATGTTGTCAATCTGTCGAGGGTGGGGGTGGGGGTGCATGTCCATAACTAACATCACTTACGCTGACGTTAAATGAAACTGAAAGTTAACATGCTTTCAACGTCCAACTCCTGACTTCTATGCCTCTATTATACAGTGGATCTTGCACGCAATTTTTACAACTTCTAACCTTTATCCACTGGACCCCCTCCCAGAGGTGTAGTCCAGGGTATACAGAGTATACCCACTTATTTTTCAGTCAGAACTGGGTATACCCACTTCTAAATCCCTCCTAATGTGCACCATTCAGTAGTATCTGAGCTAAATTGCTCATTTTTTCTCTGCCTCTAATTGGCCAGTACTCAGTGCCTTCACTGATTAGATTGGTTAACTTTAAGCATGAGGACTGATGAGCTAATCAGAGGCAGAATAGGGCGAGTCATTCCAAGCAAAATATTGCTAACTAGCGCTGGCCACCTCTGGAACTTGATTGGACTCCTCAGGTGCCAGTGCCATACCAGTTGACTGACAGGTCACTGCACATCTCATTGAAAGATGTGTGATTATTGGAAATGCAAATGAGAAAGGTAGAATAAATGTCTTTCAACTGAGTGACACATTACGAGAGAATCTACTTTCATGGAATACGTAATTCTGAGGTAAGTTTTAAGGTGGTTTTAGAATGAGTCACTGAGGAGAAGAGATTTTGTCACCAATAGTTAAACTGTGTGAGTAGGCTAATGTTATGAACCTCATGTTGAATTCATTTACATTCATGCAGCTACTTGTGTGACCAGTAATGCCTACAAATGATCCAGTCATGATAATTTTATAATAGTAAGCAAATGCTACTGATGGATTTTTGGGTAAATTAGAGTATTCTTACATGTCACTGTTTCTAAAACAGCATTTTTCTGGACTTCAAAAAATAAATGAAGCCAAAAATTGAGAGTATATCCACTTCTCCAGGGACCACAACACCACTGCCCCCTCCACTGCTCTATAGGCCCCCCACAAATGCTGGGCCCCATGAATTTGTCATGTTAACCACTGGTGTAGGGGTTTGTAGGTCACAGCACACATGCAGTATAGATCCCACTGATAGCAATGGCCGTTATTTGTGAAAAGATCTGCAGTTATGTAGGTGTGAAGTGAGTTTCGCTTTGGCTGCTGCTTCTCCACCCCCACAAAGACTGTAAATCTGTTTGTTTGAACATTCTACCTACTGATTTTATGGTGGTTTTTGCTCTGATCCTTCCTCCCATCTGGATTATACCTTGTCGCTGTTATGGTTTTTACTGCTGTGACTTCCATCAAGCCTACCAGTAAGTCCTGTTCCAGCTGTGATCCGCCCAAAAAGCGGCCCACAACTTGGGCACGGGTCGGCCTGCACTCCGGAACAGTCTGTCAGCAATGTTGCTGCTGTTAGTGGTTCTTCTGCTGACCTCTCTGTCACTGTCACATCATGCCATCACCCAGCCATGGCTCTCCGGTACACATCCTCATGGATCTTCAGTCTCAACCACTGTGCACCCCCCTCACCAGATATTCTGACAACAATAAAGCATCTCCGCCTTCTTCGTCACCGTCCTTACATCCACCATGGCTCCCGTCATAACTTTATCATCCATTCCACCACTGAAAACAGCATTCTATCACGCTGGTCCAACAGCAGCATGCAAATCCTGGACTCCGCTCCAACAACAATATCCGTATACGTCATCTGCACACCGGCCACATGACCCACTACAACCTCCTCCCCGTCTCAACTTCCCCCACAAGGATTTCACAACAAAAGCCCCTAAGGACAGCGCTACTCAACACATGGTCAATCAATAACAAAAGTCTACTTCTGCACGAATTTATATTGGACAATGAACTGGATTTACTTTGTCTCACTGAAACCTGGCATAAACCATTGGATTGCATTGCACTCAATCAGACCACACCACCTGGATACTCATATCTTGACAACCCCCGCCCGGATCATTGGGGGCGAGGCATCGCCGTCATTTACCACAACATACTTAACCTATGCTCCGCCTCCATCCTGGCTACACCATCATTCAAACATTTAGTTTTCAGACTCCCTGGCTCTAGGTCTCTGCTTGTTGCCATCATCTATCACCCCCCCCCTCCCCAAACCTGCCCATTATTCCTCTCTGACTTTACTGACTTTTACACTCAGCTCTCCTCCATCTGCCCATCCATTCTGCTCCTAGGTGATTTCAACATCCACATTGACTGCCAAAATTCCAAGTTAACAACAGATTTCCTGGACATTTTAAACTGCCTCAGTCTCACCCAACATGTTAGCTCCCCCACTCACACCCATGGTCATATTCTCGATCTTGTCTACTCCTCAGCCCCAGTCTCTGTCCGCAATCTATCCCTAACCGACCTCACAATCTCTGACCACCTGGCTATCATCATGGATATTGTCATTCCCACTCCAACTCCCAAACAAACTCGTACAATATCCTTCTGCAATCTCAAATCACTCCATCCTACCTCTCTCTCCTCCATATCCAACTCATTAACCATCTCCTCCCTGTTACGCCCCGGCTAGGGGACCCAGGGTGCAACACGAAGTTTGTGATCACTTTTCCTCACTCCCAAGCCATAGAGAAGGAAACCCTGGACACGGGTTTTGCAAGTTTAACAAAAAGGTGATTTATTTTACAAGGTGCAACATAAGGATATTGAAAACTAGACAGAAAGGTAACTGAAACTTCAGGGTGGGCTCTGGCCAAAACAACAAACAAAACTGCACTAATAAGAAATTAGGCTGACCTGCAAAACAAAAGAAACCAAAATACAAGGTCTAACCTTCCTACCAAAAACAGGAGAAAACGAGATAAAACAAACAGGGCAGCCCACCCCTACTTCTGAACAGGACTTCTGGCAGAATGGAGGCAGGGTTGGGAGTGGAGGAAGAGCGACACAGGTCCGGCCCAGCTCCGCGGTCTTTAAAGGTCCGCCTCCCGTTGCTGCTCCAATCATGGGGGAGCATCTGGCTCGGCACCTGCAACATATTATCCACTCACATACAAAACAAAGGACACACCCACAGAGTGACACTGCGACCCACCTATGGGTCGTAACATCCCTCCCTGCACACCCAACTACCTCAGAACTCGTTGACCACTAGAACCAGACCCTCTCCTCCTACCTTGACCTGCTCACCCCCCTTAAAAAAAAAACTGTCTCCTTTTCCACCTCCACCCCTTGGTTCACCCCAGAACGCTACAATCTAAAAAGGAAATGCTGACAACTAGAAAGATTCCACAAGAAAACTGGTCTCACTGTCCACGCCGAAGTCTACAAACACTTCACCTCCACCTACAGCACAGCTCTCAACACTGCCCATACCAACTACTACTCCCAAATCATGCACTCCAATTCCACAAACCCCTGCAGCCTCTTCTCCACATTTGCTCAGTTTACCAAACCCATGGACAACATGTCCTCCACATTCTCTGCAGAAAAATGCAATAACTACCTGTCATTTTTCTACTCCAAAATTCAAACCATACACCCCGCACTTAACTCATCTCTCACCACTCACTCTCCCCTAGAATCTGGCCTCAACTCACCCTCAAACCACACTCTTTCCTCCTTTGCCCCCTTATCCCTCTCTGACACCACCAAACTCCTCTCCACCATGAAATCAACAACCTGCCACCTTGATCCTATGCCTTCTCCACTCCTTAAAGCCTGCATCCCCACTATCAGCCCACTTATCAATAACATCATAATCACCTCCATCAGCTCTGGAAACGTCCCTCCCACTCTCAAACTAGCCACAATTACACCCCTTCTGAAAAAACCTGGCCTGGACCCTTACAACCTGGACAATTTTAGACCATCTTCAATCTCCCCTACCTCTCCAAAATATTAGAATGCGCCGTCATCTCCCAACTCCAACAACATCTTCTCAACTTCCAGCTTTTTGAAACATCCCAATCCAGTTTTCGCCCCTACCACAGCACTGAAACAGCCCTCCTGAAAGTCTCTAATGATCTCCTCCTTGCCACCAACTCTGGTTCCCTTTCTATCCTCCTCCTCCTTGACCTCAGCGTTGCATTTGACACTATCGACCACACCATCCTCCTCAACCGTCTACAATCCATTGGCATCTCTGGCACAGCACTCTCCTGGTTCTCCTCCTACCTCTCTGGCAGCCATCACTATGTCTCTATCAACAGCATCCAATCTCACACCTTCCCTGTCACAAATGGTGTCCCCCAAGGTTCGGTGCTCAGGCCCCTCCTATTCATCATCTATACCCCTTGGACAAATCATCTGTCACTATGGACTTCATTTCCATTGCTACGCCGATGATACCCAGGTTTACATCACCACCAAATTTATGTCCCCAGTTATTGTCTCCACCATCACACACTGTCTGACTGATATCAAAACCTGGATGGATCATAATTTCCTCGAACTCAACAGCAATAAAAACAGAACTTCTCATCACTGGTCCCGAAGCTCTCCTCCCCTCAGCTCAGAACATCTCCCTCCTCATTGGTGGTCATACAGTTACCCCCTCCCCTCCTGTTCGCAACCTCGGTTTTATTATGGGCTCCGCCCTCTCATTCAAAATGCACATAAGTCACATCACCAAAACATCCTTTTTCCACCTCCGAAACATTGCCCGTCTCCGCCCCTCCCTCTCACAATCTGCTGCTGGAATCCTTATTCATGCATTCATCACCTCCAGTCTTGATTACTGCAATAGCCTCCTGTATGGTCTCCCCTCCTTCCATCTCCAAAAACTGAAGTATATCCAGAATTTTGCCGCCCGCCTCCTCACTCGCAACCACTCCAGAGACCACATCACCCCCATTCTCAAACAACTCCACTGGCTCCCCGTATCATACCGCATCCAATACAACATCCTCCTCCTTACCTACAACTCCCTCCATAACCTGGCCTCTCCTTATCTCACTGATCTCTTTCAGCAGCACTGCCCCACCTGCCGCCTCAGATCAGCCAACACTAACCTCCTCACTCCCACCACTAGCACAAAGCACCGGACTTTGGGGGACCAAGCCTTTGCTGCAGGTGCCCCCACCCTATGGAACTCACTCCCACAAAACATCAGGAACTCAGACTCAATACAAAACTTTAAATCACTACTCAAAACTCACCTATTCAAACTTACATTTTCTTGAGCCTCTTTTTTTCTCTCTGTTCTTTTTGTTTTGTTTGTTTGTGAAGCATCTTTGAGTGTACAAAAAAGTGCTATGTAAGTGTGATGTATTATTATTATTATTATTATTATTATTATTATTATTATTATCAGACAAGCCTTATCACATTTCTGCTGAGAAAATCCTTCCTTGTAATGACTGATAAAGGTGAGTAAAAGAGTAAGGCAGGGGTTCAATTCACCTCCTTCACTTGATTTATTTGCTTTGAAAAATGACTTTAAGAATGAAGCCTGTGGTTGAAAGCTCCTCTCGGGTGTTATTGTGTGATTCTGCTCCGAACACATTGAAAGGAGGACTAGAGCTCCTGGGAGGGATGAGTTTGGGGATTTTATTTCATCTACCTGAACTCATTTAGGTGTTTTCTGAAACACTGTAGTGCACATGAAAATGGCAATTGCTATGGCATTGCATGAATATTTGTTTTTCAGGAGTTTAATTTGAATGATTGTTGGGAGAGAAGAGGCTGAAATGAGCACAGAAAAAGCACCATAATATGCAAATGCCTCCATAAGAGCAAAATGCACGAGTCCATTAAAACAAAAGATTGAAGCTGGTGCACAGTTTTATAGTCTCACACAGACTGCATGGATCGTACCGCTGCTGTTCCTTCATTAAACTTCATTTAAACCCACACTCAGTCTTTGTGAAAAAGGGTCATTCCATGGCAATTCAACCAATTGTCCCCATATGACCCCCTCAGACAATTCTGAAAAAATTCACACTTGTTCACCTACCAGATAAACGAATACATCCAAAATTTTAATGTCATATCTGTAAGAGTTTAGGAGATACAGCCCTTTAATTTTTTTTTTTTTTTTTTTTTTAAATTTTGCAACTTTGCTTTTCGGCCAACTTTGAGGAGCTATATCTCTTTAGGTATTCAAGCCACATTGCTGAAACTTACTGTCTGGGGTGAAATCCCCCTGAGAAGACTATGTTTTGCATCAAAATAATTGTAGGTGCCTTCATGTTTGGTCCATGAGGCCTTGAAATCAGGCGAAAAGGCTAATTCCTCAAAATGTCCTCTCTTCAGGCTTGCACTGTGCCATAATGGATGAATGTAGAGACCAAATTTTTTTTTTGGATGGATTCTTATGGTCAAGATGCAACAATATACTGCAAAAAGACTACATTTCAATGAAAAGTGTTGCTGTGAGGCAATGAATAAAATGGGTCGATTTCAATGTTTCACAAAAATACTCTTTATTTGAGCACCCAAATTACCATGTGGCCAGTTGATGAAAATTTTAAAATTTTTTACCATGTCTTCATATATGTTTCAAGATGTGCTCAAAATTTTAGCTTTGGGATAGAACTGGTTCTATTTTTAATATTTTTTTTACTGCATGATTATATTTTCTTCAAATTGTATACAAACGTAGGTGTAAATGGCATTTTTAACAGTATAATGGCATTGATTATTGCACAAGTTATGATAATACTTGAGATATTTGACTAGGGTGTGGAACTGCATGATGGTTCAGATAGAATAACTATAGATTTCCCAGAAATGGCTCAGGTTGATGCCTGTAGTAGAGACTTCTCGGAAATTGGATGGAGCTGGTCAGTTGACCCAATTTCACCAGGGTCAATGACATAAATGTAGCTAAGATTTCCCAGAATTTTTATGATGCTGGCCAGCCTAATCTTTCTGTGACATTCATCCTTTAAGATCAATCCAACAACACATTTTTCCTCCATGATGAATAAGTTTGTTCAGGATTATGAATAGAATTCCCAAAATCAGGCTGGCCAGCATCACAGCCCCATGAATTTGTCATGTTTACCCCCCTTATTGGTGCCCCAGCTTGGTTTCCACTTTATCAGTGAAATATTGAAGTCAAAACTTGACAGTAACATAAACCTCTTTGAAATGACTTTGTGTCATACTTTGTGAATTGCAACTCAGTAATATTTCAATAGTCATGTTTCACAATTGGATGGATGAATATATTCCTCATATGGTGACCCGGGGCCTCATGTATAAAGCGTGCGTATGCACAAAAACCTGGCGTACACCCTTTTCCACGCTCACGTTCAGATGTATAAAGAGTGAAGTGACCGTGGAAATGTGCGGTCCTTCACGCCAAGTCCACAGCTGGTGTACGCACGTTTCTAGTGCTTTGGAACCATTGGCGACACTTAGAGGTGACACTGGGAACCTGTTAATAATGTGAAAAAGGTCATTCCTCCGATTGATGTGCACATCGGAGATACACAGAAGAACAATGAACACGCTGGCACGTCATCCTACTGTCAGAGCAGCACATCAACCAACAGAACCAGAACCAATTAGACCCTGTATCCATCAATGCCAATCCTGCCCGGATGGACATTCAGCAACAGCAAAGAGACAAGGACCTAAAATTCATAGGTTGATAAATATAGTGTTCATGTCTGTGAGAACATTTATTCGTCAGTCCAGTCACTCATTGACTCCGCCGATTTTCCTCACAATGTCTTAATGTGACTCGGGTCAGCTCGGACCCATGCCGGTCGGACGGGCATCAGCAGTGGGCTGTGGCGGACCGGAGGACCGGCTAACGCTGGGGAGTCAACAGAAGCCTCTGTGACAGGAGGATGGTTCTGGGTCTGACCGTCTTCTGTCTCATTGTTGGAAAATAATAAATTGAGTGATTAAACAGGAGTCAAAGTCTTTGATTTCCTCTTTGATTTCCTGACATGATTACACATGAACCTTTATCTAGTTTGGCTGTGATCAGGCTATTATATGACCCGTAGAATGAACTAATGTGTGACTTACACAAATACTAAATATATATTTATCTTGGGGGTGATCCGCATCAGCCCTGTAAGAAAAGTGTCACAATATCGGCGACTCTTTCCTCAAACAGTTTCAGTTCGTCTCTTTTCTTCTTCCGCCTGTTTCGGCCTCCGCTTCGCGTCCACCTTGACGTCATCGTCTGATCCTGCAGACAGGGGAATCCCAGAAGGAATCCCACCCGCAGACCCCGTTTATGCTGATTTGCATATTTAAATATGGGCGTGGAGAGGGAGGAGTCAGGTACTCCAACATATTCGCTCAGTTCCACGCTGATTGAGATGTATAACGGAAACATACTTGGATTCGGGCGTACGCACAGTTTTATACATCTGGATTTTTTTGTGCGTTCGGACTTTTCTGGATTTGGGCGTACACCAGGTTTCAGTATGAAATCCACGCAAGTCTTTGTACATGAGGCCCCAGGTCCTTGATTTGCCTTACCTGCAAAAGGTGCCAGGCCTTTATTTGAAGCAGGCCTATATTAGAGATTGACCTTTATTTCTGCGTTTCCCTCTAACAGAGACTGTATATATTAGAGCTGCACAATATGTTGTTTGAGCATCGTCATCGCAATGTACGTGTGCGCAATAGTCACTTCGCAGGTCCTGGAATGTAGGAGGCGAATGAACTCAACATGCCCTCATCTAATTTCAACCTGGGTACCTGACACACTGTGCGCAATGATCCACCAATCACAATTGTTCTTAATCAGTTTGCAGGAGCAGACCATGCTCCTACACATGGAGTGAGTCGCTGGTAACAACATTGAAAAATGAGCAACGAACAAGAGAAAATCACTGATAACAAAGACTTGGTGCAAAAAAGAAAAGCAACGTCAGTTATCTGGAATTATTTCGGCTACAAGAAGGATGATATTGAAAGACGTGTTCTGTCTCGATAGTGTGTTACAACTTTTGCCACAACGAAATTCAGATTCAGACAACTTTATGAATTCAGGGCAATTCAGTTCACAGTTAGCCTACCTTATTGAACATCCAAACAATTAGGGACAAACAAACAAATGCAAAACATTCATAGCAGCATATGACAGCCACATACACATTCACCTGTCAGTACCCATAGAATAGCAACCGGGCAATAAGTTCAACAGTGAAATGACAAAGGCTACGTTCAGACAGCAGGTCTTAATGCACAATTCAAATTTTCTTGTGAAATCCGATTTTTTGTGTGCTCATTCATATTACAAATTAAATGCGACTTCCATCAGTTCTCACTATGAACTGAATGCGACCCTGAAGTGACCACGCAGGACACACTGTGTTTACGGAAGTAAATATGAAGGCATCTTGTATCGGCGTGTGTGTGTATGGCACTGATAAAGTTTCTCTACAACTGAAGTCAGCACCATTACAATCAAATACTTTTAAGTAGAAGATTAAAGAAGTGGAGAGCTAGGTTTTTTGCTCTGGCCTTTTGTGGCGCAATGACTGCTATATCTGTACAACCGAGTATTTGGATGCAGAGTCGGAGTCAGGAGTGGTGGGATAGTGATGTTAGCGGCTTCACTGACCCAGACTTCATTCATAATTTTGGAATGACGAGAAGACCGTTAAAATATATCTGTGATCACCTCTCCGTAACACTCTCACGACAAGACACTCATCTCCGGCAACCTATATCTGTTCACAAGCATGTTGCAGTTGGGCTGTACTGGCATTTCAATCACGGAAAGGTCAGATAAATGCAACTTGGCTGTTCAGACTGACATCACAGTGCAAAATATCCGAAGTAATTTGTTTGACCATCACACAGCTATTATATCCTGCTGAGTATTTTTTCATGTCGCAATATTTATCGGAGGGTTAAAAAAAAATTGCAATGTCAGTTTTTTACAATATCGTGCAGCCCTAGTATATATGCAGGTGTTTACAGGGCAGCCCCAAAATATCTGCTACTTATCTCTGATCAATCCCCTGCAGCCACATGGTTGCTCATATCACATCAGAACCACAGCTTCCACAAAGATGTATTCATAAATATTAATATTATCTTTGTCTTATCCAGAGGCTTCACTTCTCATCTGCATATACTTAATGTGTGCCATTTGTTTATGAAAGGTGAAACAACGCGCTAATCAATATTTATGATATTGTGTATTTGTGACTCTGTCTGTGAAAAGTGCTCTATAAATAAATAAATTTATGAGTGAAATGGACATAATGATATTGTAAACCAGAGCTGTTGCTCTTGACACTTTTATAACCATGCCAGATGCTTGTAGCTGTCAATACACACATACACACACAAACACACACACCCATTCTCAGCCTGTGGTCTTTACACAATTGGTATTTTTGTAATATTCCCAGAGCCATGTGCTAGAGAGATGCTCAGGTGGCTGTCATGAGACGCTGTGTTCTCCCTGCGGAGCAATACAGATTCACAGGTACACACACAAACACAAACACACCATTTATGAGCAGCCCACATGTTGTTCAGAGGTCTCCGAGTTGTGAGGCTAATGTGTAAAATCTGTGCTCAGAATGTCTGCAGTTCTAAAGCTATTGTTTCATAACTAGGACTTGTCGGTATTTTAGAACATCAAATACTCCAACTTCACTTTTTAGCTGTTAAAAGTTGTCCATGTATCAATGTCAAAGTGGTCTATTGGTGTAGAGATGTTTATATAATGTAGTTTTATGTGTCCAGGTTGTTAAGATGTTGGTTTTTAAGATTTCTTCCCCCCATGGACCATATAAAAGAAGAGTCCAACCATTATGGTATTGTGTAATGCTGTTACTGTAAATACAGTAGGCTCCTCAGACGAGAGGGAAAGTTGTTTTTTTTTTTTTTTTTTTTTTTAGAGTAAAACTGACTTTTGGTGTAAAATATCTTTTATTCATGGTCAGATCATGAGATGAGTACATCACCAGATTCTCTTGACATGCAGAAAACAGAATAGCAACACAGTTTACTCCTCTTATTTTTTTTTTTATTCTTATTCTTATGTATAAATTTGGATATATAAGCTATTCTGCAGGTTTGAGAAAATGCTCAAACAACACATGGAATCGTGATAATATCTAGTATCTAATGCAAGTAAAGCATACCTTCCTACGTATGTTTGAAACATTAACCCGTAAAGACCCAGAGCTACTTTTATGACAGGTCCCAAATTATTTTTTTCTCTTTATTTAACCTTTCTTAAGCAATTTAACACTATATATTATAATATTATCCTCTGTATTTTGTGTTTTTAGTGAACATCAGGTATTTCCTATATTTAATTTACTGATCATGTAGATGTTCATAAAAGCTCAGATTCAAGTTGAGGGTTATTAAATTAAAAACAGAGAAAACTCAAGAAAAAGAGACTTTTTCAACAAAATACATCAATAACTGAACATAAACCAGGTGTGTCCATCCACTGTCATTGATCCAACTCCATGGGTTTTACTGGTGAATCAATGTTGTAGAAAATGATGGTATGATCCATGGTAACTCTGAACGTCTAAATGGGTCATATCTGATGACTTGGAAAGATGAAAACTGTATTTTACACCAATTATTTGATAGGATTAGAGGATCAACAGGTATTAAACAGTTTACATCAGTCGATGCCTTTTGTCCGTGGTGGATGTTTGGGTCTTTATGGGTTAAACATGTTACTAGACTTTGTTGGCCTGAGTCAGTATCTATTTACGAAATGAGTGACTTTTTTTTTGTTGGTGGTCTTTCTTTGGTCCTGATCTTGTGTGGAACATTCAGCCCTATGGCCTCTAAACCAGGCATGACGAATAAGTAAGATAAGACTTTGTTTATCTCACCGTGGGGAAATTTCAGTTAACAGCAGCAACATACAACAAGCAATCGCAGAGAGAGACAGGTAAAAATATAATAAAAAATGAAAAATATGAAGAGAAAAATACAAAATCTGGTATTTATAGAAATATTTACATCATTAAGGTTGCATATGGGTGGTGTGATATGGGGGGGTTTCTGTGAACTGTTATTAAGTCTGATGGCTGTGGGGAGGAAAGACCTGCAGAATCACTCCTTCTTGCACATGGGACATAAAAGTCTGGTGCTGAAGGAGCTGCTCAGGGCCTCTACAGTGTGGTGCAGGGGGTGGGAGAGGTTATCCATGACGGATGTCAGCTGTGCCAACATCCTTCTGTCCACCACATCCTCGATAGAGTCCAGTGGGCAGCCTAGGAAAGAGCCAGCTCTTAATCAGTTTATCGAGTCTCTTCCTGTCTGTTTCCGTACTGCCTGCTCCCCAGCACACAATGGCGCAGTGGACTGCAGAGACCACCACAGTGTCAAAGAATGTCCGAAGTAGAGCCCTGTTCACTCTGAAGGACCTCAGTCTCCTCAGCAGGTGGAGGCGACTCTGGCCCTTCTTAAACAGGGCGTCAGTGTTGTCAGTTCAGTCCAGTTTATTGTTGAGGTGCACATACCAGGTACTTAATAGAGTCCACTATTTCAATGTCCAAGCCTCGGATGTTCACCTGTGTGTGTTGTGGGGGTGACCTGTGGAAGTCAATCACAATCTCTTTCGTTTTCCCGGTGTTGAGGAGCAGGTGGTTTCACTCACACCAGTCCACGAAGTGTATGATGACCCCTCTGTATTGTTGTTTGTTCCCTTCAGACTAGGGGTGTAACGGTACAGAAACATTTCGGTTCAATATGTTTTCAGTACAGGGGTCTTCAGTTCGATACATTTTTGATATGTTTTTGGTACAATGAAGGAGACCAATTTCAATCGAAGTAAAAATGCAACATACAGTTTTTCTCTTGGTGGCAGTAATATTAACAGTTGGGTGGTGTTGTTTTAAATGCATTATGAAATCTGACATGTTACCAGAAATATAACCGATCTACATGAAACAATGCCGGCACACTGCTCTTGTTTTGTCGACTTGTTTCTCTCCATTGACATAACTGACAGGGAATCCGAAATGCGCCCAAATCGGAGACCTTAGAGAATGGAGGGTCTTCCAACTCTGGCTTCGTACCTGTGACGCTGCTCTGAGCTGCCATACTGGTTCACTTTCAGCATGTGTATGGTGCATGTACCACTTAGACATCCGTCTAGGATATCAAATATTGTACATGGATTCCGCTTGTGGCCACCCTGCTCATACTGTGTATGTTGTACTTCAAGGTTTGTGTGGAAACTTAAGGCGAGTGTTTGCGTTCTTCACATTGGCTACATGTATTCGTTCGGTACACCTCCGTATTGTATTGAAAGCCCTGAACCGAAACAGTTTGGTACACCCCTACTTCAGACACACAGCCAACAATGGTGGTGTCATTAGAGAACTTCGGAGAAATGACACAAAATGTGAATATTAGAATATATTATATGTCCCCCCCAAAAAAATTTACAATCGGACTTTCTGCAATGATAACTTTAAAAATAGTGAATGCTATTTCAGGGTATGAAAATTTAACTTATTACCTACATCTTGCAGAAAACCCCATTCGATTTGCTTCAGTTATCATGGAGAAATGGAAATCTTTGTAAAGAATGACAGAAGTCCCTTCCCTCCAAGTTTTGTAAGGAGGCATGTTTTCCATTGTCAGTGCGGAAAGTCAGATTGTAATTTTTCTGGGGGACATATGGTACAATAGTTATGCCAGAAATACTAATCGTTTTATCATAAACTACAGCCTGTGTGTGTCCAATCTGTCTTTTATTTCTTTGGGTCTATGTCTAGTATCCAGGTAAATAGACACAGAGGATTTATGTGGGTCTGATTCACATTCTGACTGTGTGGAGTTGTTTGTCGATGCTGCTCCATATATTGTCCGTCATTATCGTCATAATTTTTTCATCATTTTTCATGCAAAACACTGGCTGGAAATCAACAGTCCCTCCATTATTCCTGCCACTTGCCAACAGTTTTACACAAACAGTGGTTGATGCCTTTATTTGCCCTGTTAAAGCAAGAAAAGTTGACCTTAGTCTGAAAAACAAAACATTGCTTTTTGCCATGTAATATTTGTGTTCTGCGTGGAAAGACTCATGATAAATATAACCCTTTGAAAAATGTTATAACCGTGTGCAAATTAACTGCATGGGGGAGAGAAAACATGCCCCTGGTGTGTAAAGACCTTTTGAAGGGTTGACATCATCACTAGGGTAAAGAGAGGCTCTTTGAAATATTAGAAACATTTACTTTAAGACTGCCATTCTTTACAACAACCAGTTCACCACATCCACATTTAATCTCTTTCATACATGTGACGTATAGAATCTGAACGAAGAGCCTCAAAGCAACAGGAGTTCCATCCAACTGCCCCGGTAATATCTGAGCAGACGTTCCTGCTTAAATCAAGCAAAAATTACTCTTACATCAGTTTCTTTCCACAATTTCTCTTAGATCTGCATAAATGGATTTCAGCATGTTGAGAAAAGTCTCCCCTCCCTCAAAGACAAGTAAAAGGTTTGACGGTATGTCACTGAGAGACACAAATTTCAGTCAGTGTCAAAACGGTTTAACCCTTTAACCCCTGAGACATTATCCCATGTAAACGTGCTGCTGTGAGTATCTGTTTGTGTTCCTTTTCTTCAATGGTTTTGTTTTACTGTGTGTTTTAGGGTCAAAACAGGTGGAATAACAGAAAAAGACAGAGAGGAACTGAAGTTTGAAAGGTTTTTACAAAATAAGGCACTCAGAATGTACATCAATTAGAGATTTAGGATGATGAACATGAACTGTGAACTGAAACACACTGAACAACAAATATTTCGATTTGGGCCCAGTAGTTTTTGTTTTGGACTCTTTTCTAAATCAGTCTAGTTGTTTTTTAGCACCTGGTTGATCTCCAGAAAGCAGTTACATGGTCAAAACTGTGTAAAAACACAGTAAGGCAAAAAAGGAAAATCACCACAATTCAAACAGGAGTAAAAACAAAAAACGACAAGGAAAATAATAAAAAAAAGCCCAAACAGTTTATTTTATAGTGAGTCAGTCTCACTCACTGTTCTGTGTTTTCCCCCATTATACATAACAGGTGGTGGGGGTGCACTGAGCATGCTCAGATGTCTACAGAAAGAACAAGGTCTATTCTTTCAGCGCATGTTGAAATTTTCCTGTTGACGAAACGGTTGAATTTTTAGAGATATTTAAAATAAATCATACATTGAAAACACTCACCACAGACACGTCAGGGGTTGAAGGGTTAATAAACTGTTAAACTGAATGACTCTATGAATGGGGTCCCATGGCCCTGTGTGATGCTGATCTATAGTCAATACTGTTGGAAGAAGTATATGCAATGCAGCTATTTTGTGTTTCACATTTTTGACATTTGTCCATCTATCCATTTTCTTCCGCTTTATCCGGGGCCGGGTCGTGGGGGTAACAGTCAAAGCAGGGATGCCCAGACTTCCCTCTCTCCAGACACCTCCTCCAGCTCTTCTGGGGGGACCCCGAGGCGTTCCCTGGCCAGCCGAGAGACATAGTCTCTCCAATGTGTCCTAGGTCTTCCCCGAGGTCTCCTCCTGGTGGGACATGCCCGGAACACCTTCATAGGGAGGCGTCTGGGAGGCATCCGAAACAGATGCCCGAGCCACCTCAGCTGGCCCCTCTCGATGTGGAGGAGCAGTGGTTCTACTCCGAGCTCCTCCCTGGTGACTGAGCTCCTCACCCTATCCCTAAGGGTGCGCCCAGCCACCCTTCGGAGGAAACTAATTTCAACCGCTTGTATCCAGAATCTTGTCCTTTCAGTCATGACCCAAAGCTCATGACCATAGGTGAGGGTAGGAATGTAGATTGACCGGTAAATCAAGAGCTTTGCCTTTCGGCTCAGCTCCTTCTTCACCTCCCAGGACCTGTTTGCCATGGGAGACCCTACCAGGGGCATAAAGCCCCCGACAACATAGCTCCTGGGATCATTCGGGGCGCTCAAACTCCCCCACCACGGTAAGGTGGCAGTTCAAGGGGGAGTTTTAGACATTTGTATTTGAGCTTTTTAAAAATTTCTGTATTTCTTGATCTACTCTGTTACTCTTGCTGTAAATCTAAATGAAAGAAATGGCGTCAACTTTAATCTTGATCCAGTAAAGGAGCAGTAGTGGGTTTTTTGTTTGTTTTTTACATCTCATGTTAGTATTTTAGATATTAGTATTCAAATTAAGTATTGATCTGTGAAACCTGTAACAGTAAATTCACCTGATGAGTTGGTCCACATGGACATTTAATAATATGTTCTTTTCAGGAGAACCACTGCCTGCGGATTAAGATCCTGGGCGACTGCTACTACTGTGTGTCTGGGCTGCCAGAGGCAAGGGCCGACCACGCCCACTGCTGTGTGGAGATGGGCTTGGACATGATTGAGGCCATCTCGTAAGTTGTGATTAAATATGTTGACTGAGAGTCTTTAGAACCAGTCTGGGATACATGATTCAATGATTTTATGACACAGTTTTAGTTATAAAATATCTTTGCTAAAGCTAACACTTTAAATTGAAAGTGATGTTGAGGAATGATCACATTAAGCTAACATCATGAAATACATTCTGTTCTTATGTTGCATTTTTTAAAATTCTTTTACTTCTGTCTTAATTTTGTTTCCTCATACTCACAGGTTCTGCTTCTCTATAAGTGTCATGTTCTCCCCATAACAAATAGATTGACAAAACATATGCTCATCTTCTACACTGTGTTTGCCTGGTCAACTGTCCGTCTTTCTCAGTGAGAAATCCGTCTGGAGTTGTGGGGCTTGAATCCAAATATGAAGACGGGACTAACAGATGCTGGGTAAATCACAGAAAAGATGGACGTGATGCTTTTGTCAGAGAAATTTAAGAATACAAGGTGTAATCTTTAATTAAATCCTTATTTATGAATCAAGTAAACTACCGACAACAGTTGTAAAGTGATTTGCGGACTTGGAACTTACTTTGACTTGCGGCAAAAAGAAGTCACATATGTAATAACCTTGACGCATTGTGAGACCCCCCCCACCATATTTCACAGCGACTGGCCCAATTCCAGACTGTTTTCTCAGTATAGAATACACTCAGAAAACCGGATGGCTGGCCAGGCTAACACTGTGTTTTCATCCTATTAAATAAGAACTATTGGTACCCATTTTACAGCCAGTGTATGCTGCTACGTTGCATGCTACATCACCTTCATCTTTCATCCTTAAAGTGTACCTGTAGTGAATTTTCATCACTAGTTATTTCAAAAGATCATGTACACTGAACAAAAATATAAATGCCCCACTTTTGTTTTTGCTCCCATTTTTCATGAGCTGAACTCAAAGATCTAAAACTTTTTCTGTGTACACACAAGGTTTATTTCTCTCAATATTGTTCACAAATCTGTCTAAATTTGTGTTAGTGAACACTTCTTCTTTGCTGAGATAATCCATCCACCTCACAGGTGTGGCATATCAAGATGCTGATTAGACAGCATGATTTTTGTACAGGTGTGCCTTAGGCTGGCCACAATAAAAGGCCACTCCAAAATGTGCAGTTTTATCACACAGCACAATGCCACAGATGTCACAAGTTTTGAGGGAATATGCAATTGGCATGCTGACTTCAGGAATGTCCACCAGAGCTTTTGCCTGTGAATTGAATGTTCATTTCTCTGCCATAAGCCATCTCCAAAGCTGTTTCAGAGAATTCATGAAGAAGACTGTGCGAGTTAAATGGTGGTCACACCAAATACTGACTGGTTTTCTGACCACACAATACAGTAAAAGTGCACATTTTAGAGTGGCCTTTTATTGTGGCCAGCCTAAGTCACACCTGTGCAATAATCATGCTGTCTAATCAGCATCCTGATATGCCACACCTGTGAGGTGGATGGATTATCTCAGCAAAGGACAAAGGAGAAGTGCTCACTAACACAGATTTAGATAAATTTATGAACAATATTTGAGAGAAATAGGCCTTTTGTGTACATAGAAAAAGTTTTAGATCTTTGAGTTCAGCTCATGAAAAATGGGAGCAAAAACAAAAGTGGGGCATTTATATTTTTGTTCAGTGTATAATACTAGCGGTTCTGTCGGGTAACTTATGTTACAGCATGTTGTCAAATACATGTGGGTACTAAGTCACTGCTTTAGCAGTCAGTCATTGTCAGAGACCTGTTTCCTCCTTCATGGGCTGTTCCAGTACCAGCCGTGACATAGAGATGTTGATTTGTCCATTTACCAGGGCTGTCATGAGGCCCTTTCCCACTGGAGGAACTTTTGCAGGAACTTTCTGTATTACCCTGAACTTTCAAAGTTCCTGGTGCGTTTCCACCAACAATTACCCTGGTAACTGGCCCTCCCCTGGCCCCGAATTTACCCCAAAGAAATTCCTGGTAGGGAGGTAGTACTTTCCAGATTACCAGGAACTTTAAGGGGTGGGGCTGTGTGCTGGAGAAGGCTGAGTGGTGGACTACACTCGCAGCATTTCCACATTCTGTTCACCGCCAATATTTAACTCATTCAATTTCCACAAGCTTTGTATTTTGATAATTCGGAAAATGGGCCAAAAGAGAAGCTACAAAAAGTGGACGGACAATGAGGAAATTCAGACGGACTTTGAATCGCCGACACAAAACGAGTGAGTAAAAGCTGTCGGAGCCAAATATAAGATACAAGCCTAAAGAAATACGAGGAAAGAAGAAGAAATTTATGCAGGATTAAAAGAAACTAAAGGACCACAACGGTCGCAGTGGATCCGACTGTCGAACAAACCAATGGTATGTATATCAGAAATATTCACTGTTTAGTTCATTCCATGTTGTAACAGTAGTCAGTGGAACATCAGCCGTTTAGACAACAGTGAAGTCCAGTTAACCTAATGCTAATGCTAACTGGTCAACAGTCTGACATTAAACCTAAATCAGAGAACTGGATGTATTCGTGTTGTCGCCGTGAGCTGAACACTGATTTATTCTGGGTGTTTGTGATTTCCACCTGAAACGGGCCAGACGGACTCGCCTCTTTTTCTGAACCTGTGGCTCGTTTGTGTCTTGGTCCATCGTCTACTGCTGTTTTACAACGGCCCAGGTCAGACAGGTCACATGACACATCACACTGGTAGGAATCTGTCATCATGTGTTCTGTGATTCATTTATGCATTTTTATTACTCTTCCAGTAGGAAAGCGAAAAAGGGACCAGGACCATGGAGTTCCAGACCGGCTGTCCTGGACTAGCTGGACCAGACCCTGGTCCAAAAGCCTGAACCTTTCACACATGTTTATTTCCCTTTTAATCTCAAGGCACCTTTGTTTTGTTTCAATTTTAATAAAAAAAAAAAAAAAAAAAAATCTAACCTAATACTGTCTGTTCATTTACAAGGCATCAAAATATGAGTATAAGTACTTTTATCAGTCATATGCAGTTGAATTAAATGCAGGCATTTGAGTAAATCTGTCTGACTTTAGGTTGAACCTGGAATATATCTGTAAAACAATAGAAATGAAACAGGACCATCCATCACACTTAAAGTTAGATGTGATTTAGTTTAAGGAATGAGAAGTTGAAAATACATGGTGTATCATTTTTAAATACAAATCAAGGTATGATGGTTAACTTTATTTAAAATGTATTCCAGATGGATTAAGTGATTCAACAACCAGTAAAACGTTAAACCCAAATCGCCCAATTACAGTACTGTGTCATTTTATTGTGCTAGAGGTCAGTTTGTGAATGTACATGAACTGGACTACAGTTTCTGTTACTGCTCCCTCATACATCATCAACCTGATTTGAATAAATTACCCTGAACTTTCAGGTGTGGTGGAAACGCAGTTACCAGGAACTCTTTAACCCCAAGAAGTTCCTGGTAAATAAGTTCCTGGTAATAAAGTTCCTGGGCCTTTTGGTGGGAAAGGGCCAATGGACTGGTCACTGACCTCGTGCAGCAGACACCAGTCTAAGATGACACATTATCAGACAGTGTTGGGTCACATCTCTAGGACAATGGTGGGGTGCAAAGCTTACGGCTGCACAAACAACACCTGCTTTCCACTCAATCTCACTCACTGACTGCTGCTTGTTTACTCACACTCGGTCACCTGGAATGAACGCCAGCACATCACTTCTGGCCAGCAATGGGGGCTCCCCATAGGTTCTGCCTAATTCACGTAATAAAAAGGTCCAGTGTGGTGCATTTATGGCAAATTTTTAATTTTTTTTTTTTCTGAATTTGCGCCTCTTGCTTATAAATAATACACAAAACATAATTAATGTTAGCATGACCAGTACAGGTATACTACAAGGCATGATATTGATCTTCTTGTGTCTTTTACATAATGTTTATCTTGTCTTCATCTTGTGTCATTCAGGACAAAAAAAACTACAAATAACTACTTTATAACTACATTAACTTCATTTCTTGTGATAATTATAGGTCATTTGTGTATCCTATTAAAGTGCCATCATACAGTGCCAATCCCAGCATGCTCTAAACAAAGACTAGATACTGTTGAGTGATTGTGCATCACTGATTTAGAAAAAAAATGTGAGGATTCGTTATGGTCTGTGTAGAGATGATCTAACAGAGTGTTCTTGCTTTTCACAGGCTGGTACGTGAGGTGACAGGGGTGAATGTGAACATGCGAGTTGGCATCCACAGCGGCAGGGTGCACTGCGGGGTGCTGGGACTCAGGAAGTGGCAGTTTGATGTGTGGTCGAATGACGTTACATTAGCCAATCAGATGGAGGCGGGGGGCAAAGCAGGGTAAGTGTCCCCAGTTCCATAGAAGAACCAACTAGTATGTTTAACTGAAACCGAAGGTGTTTTATTGTGGTATTGTTGTTGCAGACGCATCCATATCACCAAGGCTACTTTGAATTACCTGAACGGGGACTATGATGTGGAGACAGGAGCAGGGGGAGAAAGAAATGCCTACCTGAAGAAGCACAACATAGAAACCTACCTCATTGTGGGCTGCAGTCAGAAACGGGTAAAGTCTCATTAATAACTCTATCTCCTTTCACATTACATTTACATCTCATTATTGTAGTTTATAACAATATTAATAAATTGGTGCTTCTATGAAACTGGGTTCATTTTGGTGTCTGACAATGTGCCAGCTTTTTAGACCCAATAATAAACGAGAAATCTAGACATATTTCCCCCAGGATGTACCTAATGATGACCTCAGATAAATGCAAAAAAATTAGACTCTTGGTCTGAGCCATCCCGAAATTAGTGAATTTTAATAAAATATTGGGGCCAAAAATAGGACCAAGATTAGGACATGAAAAGCTACCTAGGTGTCAGTGCATTTGATCTGGAAAACATCACTTGAAATGGTCTTATATAGCGCTATAAATAAAGCCACTATGATAAATTTGATGATCCAAGTGGTTTTTCTAATCCAGAAATGTGGGTTTTTCATGAATGTCAGTCTCATTCCAGGTTTAGTATGTAACCCATTCTGTCCACTTGTGTTACATGCAGAACCTGCCCATTTAAATACATACAGGTTGCGAATGATTTTGTAACAGTGGTAATTTTTGTGGAACACTCTGCCTTACATAATTAGTTCAATTCCCAAATTCTACCTGTGAGAGAATAAAGAGATATTAAAGCCGCAAGCGGAATTGAAAGGCCCTCGCCACGGGCATGTCCAGTACAAGTATGTCCATCGTTCAGCAGGTGGCGCTTCAGCACCAAATTTTAATGTCTTCTGATGCGTGGGTGTAAGCCTGTGAGATTGACAATTGACTCAAATTTGAGGTAAATCGGTGTTCGTATGTACGAATTGGTGAAATTTTTGTATATGTAAATCTGTAGGGGGCGCTATGCAGCTAAAATTCAATTTCTTCCATTGAATGAGTGTAGGCCTGTGAGATGTACCACTGAGTTAAATTTGAGCCAAATTGGTGTTCGTATGTCTGAACTGGTGCAGTTTTCGTAAAGGTAAATTTGTAGGGGACGCTACTGTGTGAATTTTCAATGTCTTCTAACAAATGGGTGTAGTCCTGGGAAATTGACAACTGATTCAAATTTGAGGCAAATAGGTGATTGTATGTCCAAACTGAACCAATTATAGTAAAATTAAGTTTGTAGGGGTTGCTATGGAGCAAAATTTCAAATTTTTCTGGTAAATGGGTGTAGGCCTGGGAGAAAGACAACTGACTCAAATTTGAGCCAAATCGGTGTTTGTATGTCCGAACTTAAATAATTTTAATAAAAATAAAATTGTAGGGGGCGCTGTAGTGCGAAATTTCAATTTCTTTCAATAAATGGGTGTAGGCCTGGGAGATACACGTCTGATTCAAATTTGAGCCAAATCGGTATTCGTATGTCTGAGCTGAAGCAATTTTTGTAATGGTGAATTTTCGAAGAAACTTAACAAAGTTTGCGACATCATCACACAAAAACGGTGACATTGATCCCAAGTATTTGGCTAAGTTTTGATGCCCCACTTCTCTAGATACTGTACACCGATTTTGAGCTCATTCAGCTAAATGCCAAAGGCGGAGATAGTTAAAATACGACGTCAGCGAAAACGCTGACTCAGCATTTTGGAAATTTCAATCCAATATGGCTGACTAAGGGTTAGTTTAGGGGTGTGGCCATAATAATTTTTTTTGTTTGTCTCCTGACAATGAATCTGTGTACCGATTTTTGTGGTTCTATGACAAACTTTACATTGGACGTGGTCCCATTGGTGTAATGTATTTCCACGTTTCAGGGGGGCGCTGCTGCAACATTTCTTTACTGACATCTACGAAACCTATATGCAAATTCAATTTCTTTTTTTTTTTTATATATATTTTATTGGTGATAGTTAACAAGACAATGTGGATAGAAAAACAACAACACATAAAAGGAAACTCAAACAAATAAACTAAAAACAACAACAATGACAGAGTATTGACAAACAACGTCATATTACAATGAAAAAGATCAGAAATGTAAATAGTCATATGATAATAATAATGATAACATGATGATAATGATAACGATAAAAATATTACTTTCTAATCCAAAAAAAAGAAAAGGACAAAAAAAAAAGCAAGTGGGGGGGCCTTGGTTGAAGAAAGAAAGAGGGGAGGGGAGAGAAAGGGGGAGAAAGAAGTGTAGGTGGGAATGAAGGGAAGCAGGGATCCTGGTTTGTCTGTATGTGGAGGTAGAGAGAAAGAATGAAGTTAATGTGGATGATGTAAATTAAAAAATGTTTGTTATGGGTTGGATGTGGTCTGATATGTGATCCTGTACATGGCTGTGGTTTTGGTTACTGCTTTGGTACGAGTTCTGGGTGGACTTTAGATAGTTTGTGAATGGGTTCCATGTTTCCTCAAAGGCTGATATATTGTTTGTTTTGTAGGCTGTTATTTTTTCTATTGATATGTGTTCTGAGAGTAAATTTGTCCAGTGGGTGATATGGCAGGAGTGTTTGGATTTCCAGTTTTGAAAAATGATTTTCTTGGCGATGGTCAGAGAAATTAGTAATGGGTTATTGTGTTTAGTTGGAATTGTAATGTGTGTCAAGTCCCCCAGCAAACAGAGCGTTGGGGATGCTGGGATTCTGCAGCCCAAGATACACGAGAGTGTTTCTGTGACTGTTATCCAAAATGAAAGACACTTATTCATTGGCAGATTTTTTTTGGTTGAATAAAGAAAAAAAAAAAAAAAAAAAAGCAATTTTTTTTGCCTGAGTTAAGCAAAAAAAATCTGCCAATGGAACAAGTGAAAATTATCTTGGTAAGATTTCTTGAAATAAGATTTTCAAGATCTGTTGTCTAAAAATAAGTTCTTATATCTCACTGAAAAGTTACTCTTTAGATGATTATGTCTTATTTTAAGTGTGAGATATTTTGACTAGAAATGTGAAAAATACGCTTGGTAAGATTTAGATTTTTTCCAGTGAGCAATGCATGAGATATGTTAATCAGATTTGTTCTATGTACTCAGTGGTTATCAACCTTTTTAATCACATTGCATTTGTGTATGTTAGGTACCCTGTTGATGAAATAGGTTCTGTTAAATAAACCCTAAAAAATAGCTAATCCTCAAAACACACAACATGTATCATGGTTTATTGAAACAAAATCAGATACATAGACTCAGTGACACTACAGGATTGAATATGAACACTTCCACCGTTACGTCATGCATGGCACAAGAAATTTATAGAGACAGTACATACATTTTTTAAATTGTAAAGAGACACCCTTTGCAGCCAACAGTAGAATGCGGTTAGTGCCAGAGCCAGTTCATATGGTGCAAAACTAAACTGTGAATCCGTCCCATGTCACTGTGCATGAGGAATGAGTTCATCTCTGCTTTGCTGCATGAGCTCCAGTTTGTTTGTGACTGGGCTGCTTTTATCAGCTGTCTCTGTCCTCTAGCAGTGTCACAAGCTGTGACTATAGATAGCGTGTCATGTGAAGAGATCCTCCTTATTCTGCTGCTCCTGCTCTAAGACAGAAGGAAGACTGTACAGTCTAATTACTTCAGTTACCATCTATGTTTTTTATTGAAAAATACATCCAAGAGCCAGTAAGCAGCTCTCATATTACATTTGTAAGTAATGAAACTGTTACTGATCTAAAGCATTCTTGAACACAACACCCATAGCAGAGTTGGTCTATTAGATACAAAAATAAAAAAAGAGCTACAGTTGGAATCTTTTGTTTTGTGCTTTTTAAACAATAAAAAGGAAATACAAGTTTATCGATGCTCTTTTGCATTTTCCAGCCGTGTAACGTTGTATGTTTAGGTGACACATGTGTGATGACATTGTGGTTTGATTTTGACCACTTCCACTGGTAACCTGTTCAAAACTATTGAAAGGAAGACGCTGACTGGAATTTTAGTACATTACATTTCATCGTTAGGTCACAGTTTAAACTTGTCTCATGTATAAAACTCTATTTTTCATTTCTTAAATACTGTAGTAGTACATATAGCTAGCATGGTAGCTATATGACTATATCAACATACTATGTGTATTTGGATCGTCACCTAGTATTCACATCCTTCATCTACCAAAAGACTGAAGATTAGGAATGGGGACTGATAAGAATTTAATGATTCTGGTTCCATTATCAGTATCACTTACTGATTCAGTTCCTTATCGATTCTCTTTGGATTAAGGAATAAACTATAGTACAAATGGCTTTGTTTGCATTCGATTTGAACCAAAGTCAAAGGGTAATGAAAGGTGTAGTTATAGGAGTGTTAGATGTACCTGTTGTTGCCTCTGTGCCTCATCGTCATCTAAATGTAATTATATAACATGGAGATTATTCATAAACAATAATAAAGCAGGCTGACACAGTGAAATGGTGCTAATATTAACAGCATCAATAGAACCTGAAGAAATTTAATGTGACTGGCTGTGACAGAGATGGTCTTGCCAGAGTCATGGCCATGTTCACTAAGCAGCCAATCAAAGATGTTCCATCAGTGCAGTTTAATTGGATGCGGTGGTTAAATGTTTGCGTATGTTAGAGGTATTTCCCCCTCGGTTGTAATGGAAGTTCTGCAGCTGTTACAAATGGCCCTAGTATTGTCTTTAATGGTAAAATGCAACCATACTTTAGAGGCTTTTGAACTAAAATATGGAAATGACGTGATGACACATTTGATGTGATGACGTTGTGGAACGGATATTCGGAATCGTTCTCCAAACAAACTAATGATTCCAAGAAACTGAGCTACTGGGGAATGGTTTTCGATTCCCAGCCCTACTGAAAATTCACCAGAAAACAAGCTGATTTGTGCATGTGGTGTTTAACCTTTTACTATTGTTGTGATGAATAACAAAAATGCTATTAAAAGGTGAAAGTTTTGTACGGTAAATTTCCCACAAGTCTAACCTGTGAATATTTTAAGGCTAGTAAGCAAATATTAGCATGCTAAACTTTAAACTAGATTGTGGAGAAGAAGTGAAAGCTAATATCTTTGATTCACTGCAACAGAATTGTGCAACAACAGTGCAGCATGTCTGTCATTATGGACTGAAAGTGGTTTTCAAAACCCCCCACAGTTGTGCCTTTTTTTCTCTAAACTCTTTGCTCCATGGTATCAAAGCCTGGACCATGTGGGACCAGCCACTAAGGTCAAAGCAAACACCAGGTTCCCTCTCACTTTTCTGGTATTCTTTTTGTGCTTAGGGTCCAGTTTGTAAGTTGTGAGACCATCACTGCTTTTTGATGGTAAACCAGATGCATCTAGAAAACAGCAGGGTTTAGTGAACAGTTTAGCAAGTTAACAACTAGGAATTAAAATAGTGTGTTTTATCAAGAGTTGAATTTCTGAGGTTGTCAGGTTCTGTCTCTGTTAGAGTCCTGTGGTCTTGATTGCAGGAGATCAATCTCCCAATAGAAGTGGGTGGTACTTTCACTGGAGGATAACTCAACCAATTAAATTGAAGTCCATATGTGACTTCCTATATGGACTTTCAAAGGCAAATTGTAAAATTTTTCAAAAATTTGTTAAAAATTCCAAAATCAAAAATTCTCAAAACTATCAACAAACTTTGTAGACATTGTACTAAGGAAGCTACAAATAAAATTTCAAATGAATCCAATCCGCAGTTTCGAATAAGGTTGTCGAAATCTAGACATTGGTGACCTTGAGTTTGACCCTTCAAGGTCACTAAAAGTCAAAGATCATGGACCCAAATGAAAGTCTATATATGACTTCCTATCAGTGCTCAATAGTAACTATATTGATATCTGTAACCATTTCCATGTTATAAACCATCAAAATATGGACCATTATAAGTAAAGGGTTTAATATTTTAAAAATGTGTTAAAAAAAATTTCAGAAATCAAAATATCTCAAAACTGTGGACAAACTCTGTATACATTCTCCCAAGGAAGATAAATCTAAAATTTTAAATGAATCTGACCAATAGTTTCATCAGAGAAGATGTTTAAAGAAATCGCTAACGAAGATGACAATGGCAGCACCTTTAGCTCATGACATTTCAGTTATGTAGATTGCAGTGAAATTCCATTTTATATGGCTATGGCTACGACTGATATCAACTCATAATCAGAAAATAACAGACAATATCAGCCAGTGAGCTAAAAATGAAGGAATGCTAAACATAATGAAGCTGTTGGGAATATCAACATTTCCCTTGTATAATTTTTATATATTTATTACAAAGTAAAATTACAGTATGTTTAACTTGTCATGGCCACTGACATTAAACATGAGTAAACCTGTCACCACTTCCATGAAGCTGTGAATGGCACCAGACGGGGCATTCTACTGGTGAACATGGTAAAGATCCAACCCACCATGTGAACAGGTTGGTTTGACATGAACATTTGATTCAAACCATTGCTGTGTTGAAGAGCTGCTGTCCACTACAGCAAGACAAACTGCAGTGTCCTTATATTGTTTTGTTTGTAACATGTGGCTCTGTTCTATTCTTGTCTCCTTTACAGAAAGAGGAAAAAGCGATGATAGCCAAAATGAACAGACAGCGGACAAATTCTGTCACCCACAACAGCAGCCACTGGACAGACCGTCCATTCTACAACCATCTGGGCGGCAACCAGGTCTCCAAGGAGATGAAGAGAATGGTGAGGAAGACTTACCAATATGTTCTGGTGATCGTAACAGTGGGCTGGGGTTTTAGGGTTGTCAATGAGCCAGTTTACATGACCGTAAAAGTCCAATAACTGGGAGTAAGTGGATAATTGTTGTTTTTTTGTTTGTTTGTTTTTTATTATTATTACCCCGCCCCCCCAAAGGGGAGGCAAGGGGTAACGTTTTCAGTTCAGTTTGTTTCATTGTTAACACTCTAGCAGCAAAACTATTGGTTGAATTCATACTAGATTGGGTTCATAGATTGCCAGTGACCAAGAACAGATGTGATTACATTTTGGGAAAAGTAGGCCAAAGTTAAACATTTTTCTGAATTTTTTAAACCCTTTTTTTCCCCCCCATTTACTTATAATGGACAAAATTTGTCTATGCTGACATCAGCACATGCACAGACATGATAACATCAGCTGGATCAATGCCAAAACATGTGTGAGGGGCAGGGTTTGTTGTGCCTGACACCACTTGTTAATTTTTATTTAACCAGATAAAAATCCCATTGAGAGGAAGGTCTCTTTTACAAGGGCGACCTGGCCAAGAGGTCAAGCAGTATACACCATACTACAATGAAAAACAGGTTCAAAGATTGGTGATAACAATACATTAAAAAAAAAAAAAAAAAAAGTACAATGTAGTTTAGGTCACCAGCAATTTTTTAAGTGCAAGTTCTGGTTGAGGTCAGTAAACAATTTAAAAACCCAGGCACTGTCCAAAGGATTTTTGCTGGACAGTTTCAGATTATTACCATTATAATAATCAAATCTAACGCACATGCATCTAACATGCACTTAAGAAACGTGATAATCGAAAAACCCTGGTTCAGAGGCTCCAGTTCATTATCAGATTTCTTTCAGATTCCATACATATATAGTGACGGTGGATTGAAACTTTCTGTTATTGTCTTCCACTCATGTTTAACTATGTAAGTTCTGTTCTCTACAATATTAATTGTGTTAACACATACACAGACGTAAAAGAACAAAATAAATCTGATTAGCCTGTTTACATGCAGGAAGACATGGAGTATTGGGGAGAAATCCAGGAGTGTTAATCTGATATTTTATAATCAGATTACTGCCATTATCTGATAAAACAGATCAGGTTATCCTGTTTCCATGGTCACTTGAATAATCTGACAACTCCAGAAATGAGATAATGATCGGAGTATTAGTGTGAATTTAATAGGGCTCAGTGTTACGAGTGTCAGGTCCAGGCGTCTCCCCTACCTCCATCTCATCTGGGCTCTCATTTGGCAACGACATCAACACATTGTTAATCATCATGCTTTGATGTGCAGTCCTAATAAGCAGTGGCCCTTCATGGCACTCATCCTGTCACATGTCACCTCTCTGGTAAGCTGTGGGCGATGGCGATGAGGTGCTCTGCTACTAGCTGAGGACTTCTCTACACCTCAGCCTCTGCCACGACGATTTAGATTTGGCCTAGATGAGGAAAAGCTGGAAACATATCGAATGTCAGCAGAGAGATGTAACCAGATTCAGATTCATATTTATTTACATACTCCCCCCTGAGCTGACCCTGCAAACAGTGACTCACTCAGTGGAGGATTGTTTGCTTGCTATCAGTCCGTAAGTCTGTCAGTAAGGATTACAAAGCCCAGATCTCACAGTCCTGTATACATACATACATACATACATACTGTACATACATACATGCATACAGACGTGTATAAATACATACATACATACATGCATACATGCACGCATACATACATGCATGCTTACAAACATGCATACAGACAAGTATACATACATACATATATGTATGCATACATACACACATGCATACACACATACATACATACATACATACACACACATACATACATACATGCATACATACACACATACATAAATACACACATGCATACAGACATGTACACATACATACATAGATACATGCACACATTCACACATGCATACATACATACATGCATGCATACATACATGCACAATGCATACACACATGCATACAAACATCCATGCATACATACATACATACATACATGCATACATACACACACATACATACTGGTTCTCAATAAATAAGTGTGTTTTCATTAAAAAAAAAAAAATCATCTGTTTGCCTGTAGAGCCTCCAGTTGTCACATGATGAGCAAATAAGAGAAAACCTTTGGGTGTCTAGAAAGGCGCTATATAAATCCAATCCATTATTATTATTATTATTTGTCAAAGAGCTATTAAAAAGCTTTTAATCTACGCAGACTCAGGGGGACCTTTGTTAAAAACCAGAATCATGGGTTAAAAGAGATGGATTATAGGGGCAATAAACACAACCTTCAATTAGCCCAGAGGACTGAAAATTAGCATCTTTATCTCTATTGATTTTTTTTCCATTTTTTTTAAGTCCGTTATTTTCTAAATATAGTGACTGCTTTTATGCAACAGAGTACAGTCATATAGAAGCCTTATGCCACAGGTGCCAAACATACGGCCCATGGGCCAAAATTGGCCCACCAAAGGGTCCAATCCAGCCTGTGGAATGAATTTGTGAAATGCAAAAATTACACTGAAGATATTAACAATCAAGGATGTAAAAATCTTGTTAGTTCAGGTTCCACATACAGACAAATATGATCTCATGTGGGTCAGATCAGTAAAATACTATCATAATAACCTATAAATAATGACCACTACAAATGTTTCTCTTTGTTTTAGTATCAAAAGGTAAACATTTAAAAAAATACATTTACAAACTAAATAAAAAATGTGAATAAATATGAATAACCGGTCATGTCTTAAGAGAAGTATATGTAATTTTATCAATATTCTGCGTGTTATTAAATGTTTTGTGTATTTGTAGATCCACTGTGATCTGTTAATCGTAATGCACATGAGTAAATTACAAACTGAGAAATAATATTGTAAAATTTTCTTAAGAAATTTCAGGTGGTTCCTGTTACCCACATTTTTAAGGACATTTTTACAGGTGTAAACACATTCATAATTTAATTTTATTTTTTTTCACTGTTATTATTTTACTGGTCCAGTTCACTGGCAAACTGAAATGAG
Organism: Sphaeramia orbicularis; assembly: GCF_902148855.1. Lineage (NCBI taxonomy): Eukaryota > Metazoa > Chordata > Actinopteri > Kurtiformes > Apogonidae > Sphaeramia > Sphaeramia orbicularis. The sequence continues at coordinate 46,968,789 of NC_043977.1, read as the reverse complement.
TTTGACACCCCTGCCTTACACACTACATTGACGTCTCATTCATATTTGATTGCATTTTTATTTAATTTGTTTGTGTATTTATGTGCCTATGTACATTGTCATTTCGAGACACCCTCAACAGAAAAAACATATCCAACAAAATCACCTTTCTTTTAAAACTAAATGAAGTGAAAATTTGAACTTTGTTTTATAATTTGTCCCCAACAGAAATACAGATTTTTAGCTTTTAGTGCAACACATACATACTATCACGTGCCTTTATGTTTGCTTTCCTGATGAATTAAACCATTAAATTTCATAACATGAGAATTCAAACACTGAATTAAAATGATCATAGTAACCTGTTTTATAAATAGTGGCTCATTTTTGCTGCAAAACTATTGAATTTATAGTTATTTTATAGGTGTATCCCTCCACACACACAGTTCTACACAGTATTGTATAAGGAAATAGCAATAAATTACACACAAGGCATCAGGATTTAAGATCTACCTAGACTTAGGAAGGCTGCAACTGACTTTTTCAGAAATGTTCCCCTAAATCTATTCAATGTCAGGTCATTTCCATGTTGCCTTATGATCAAACACAACCCTGAAGAAATTTGTCCCCTTTGAATTTCAATTTAACACATTTTTAATTTAACATTCCCACTCATTTCTTTTTCCTCTCCTCTCCTTACATTTTAAATGAATGAGAGGAAACAATCAAAATCAGAAATGTACAGAAATGTGTGGCATCTGGTAAAGCAGCAAAAAATGAATTAAAATAGCAATTAAGTGATAAAAAATCTCATCATGAAAGGGGTTAATCATATGGAGTCCTACAACAGACAAATAACACACTTCGTTTTCTTAGTTTTTACTACTTGCAAGAACCTGAACTTATGAGACATTTTGCCATAATTATAAGATCTTCATTATGAGATGTTTTTCTAATTAATGCACTACACTTTAGTTGAAGTATTGTTTTCCTCTGTTCTCTAAGTCGACTTTTGATCCTTTTTGACAATAAAATGTCATCAGATCTTCCGTCATTATAGTAGTAGTAGTAGTAAAAGTAGTTGAAGAAGTAGTAGATGTAGTAAAAGAACTAGTAGTAGGTGAAGAAGTAGTAGTAGTAGTAAAAGTAGAAGTGGTAGAAGTAGTAGTAGTAAAAGTAGTAGTTGTAATAAAAGTAGTAGTAGTAGCAGTAGTAGAAGTAGTAAAAGTAGTTGTCGTAGTAGCAGTAGTAGTAGTAGTAGTAGTAGTAGTAGTAGTAGTAGTAGTAAAAGTAGTAGTAGTAGTAGTAGTTGTTTATTCGGTCGTTTATAGCTTTAAATAACAAACAAAACCAACATATCCATTGTTCCATATACAATGCGACTGAGAGGGTTCAGGCTGAAGTTAAGACTTATTTTGCCTAACCTTATTTACAATTAACACTGTTTCCTCAAGAAAACAAACATAAACAAATAATAATCATCGCTAAATATACAACAGAAGAGAATACATGTTTACTTTAATTCAGGTAAATCATGTCCGTATCTCAACAACCAATATTGATCCTAGTCTTTTAAACAAGTGTTTTCTTTAGTCAATCCTGAGCTCTATGTTTTTGAATAATAGTTAATTTGTACATCTTATTAAAAGTTTTAATTGTTTTTAGACTGTTTTAACTGTTCTTCCAGGCCATGCCAAAGATTAATCCCTGTAATGGAAATACATCTCCTTTTTTGATTTGTTCTTGCCTTAGCTTTTTTTTTTTTTAAATGCCGGTTCCTCTGAGGCTATAATGATTTTCTTACATTCAACCATCTCCTGGATGTAATGAGGGAGAAGATTATTGTGTGCCTTGTACATCACTACCACTGTATTAAGGTCAACAAGGTCATGTATTTTCAGTAAATTTAGTTTCTGTAAAAATAGTTTGTTGATGCATAAAAATCTGCATTATTGATAGTTATTTTTGCATTTTTTTGAAATAAAAAGATAGGATGAATATTTGAATAGTAGTCATTTCCCTATATTTCTGCACCATAATTTCGATATGGAAGAATGATAGAATTATATAGTATAAGAAGTGAATATTTATTAAGGATGGTTCTCATTTTGCCAGTTACAGCTATGGTTTTTGCTAATTTTGTCTTTAACATATTTATATGTGACTTCCAATCAAGTTTACTAGCAATGGTAACACCTAAAAACTTACTAGCAGTAGTATTGAGTTAGCTTTTGTGTATTCTTTCTGTATATTTTGTTCATTTCAGGAGTTCTAGCATTACTTCATAGCACATGTGTATTAATATTTTTTTCTGAAGCCCTTGCACAGTTCACTTTTCTTAACACTGTGATATTTGTGTTTTATTTTATTGTTCTTATGCTGTCCCCTTTTGCACTAATTGTCTTGCTGCTAAATTGAACTGAGCTACTAAACCGATTTTCATTGTTCCTGTGACAGTAAAGATCTATTCTATTCTATTCTATTCTATTCTATTCTATTCTATTCTATTCTATTCTATTCTATTCTATTCTAGCAAACACTCTTTCAGTTTCTCTGTCATTAATTTTGATTTTAATTTGATTACTAATCTTTGTATTTCCAAAAATAATATATTTTGTTTGTAGTCATGTTGATGTACATTTTAAGCAAAGTGCAACCTATAGATCCCAAACTGGAAGAAAAACTCCAAGGCACTCTCTTTAAACATTAAAATGCCTTTATTACCATGGTCATATCTTGGCCTAAAAAACACTTCTACACGTTTCAGCTTCAAGAGTTCTCATCAGGAAGCAGATGGTGTCACTGCAGGTCAAAAGGCCATACACAAAAAAGAAGAAAACCTCACCTGCTGGCCATTTTACATATGGACACCCTCTGCAGGCCATTATCTTTATGCCCAGTTGGCAAGTTCCTATTGGTCAGGTCCCACTATATAGGAATCTACAGTTTTCCAGGCTCCTATCTGACTTCCTGATGAGGGCTTGAAGCCAAAATGCGTAGAAGTATTTTTTAGGTCTAGATATGACCATGCCATGGTAATAAAGGCATTTTAATGTTTAAAGAGAGTGCCTTGGAGTTGTTCTTCCAGGTTGGTATCTACTTTGTGAATCCCTTTTTCCAAAGAGCACCTTGAACAAACTCTTTTTGGTCCTAGAAGCATTCCTTCACATGAATTTTTTAAGTGCGAAGTATACTATGGCTTGTGAACACAAACGATTCATATGACATTACATATTTTAACTTATTTATCACAGTTATAATTAGGATATGAATAACATGAATGATGAAAAACAGCTGCTTCTACCTGCTGTGCAGCTTCCAGGCCCATGGAGAGAGAATGAGAGGCAATTATTTCCAGTGATTGTACCCTTTTTTTTTTTTTTCATTTTTACCTCCGCCAGGAGGTATTGTGATCACTTTGCTTTGTGTGCGTGCATGTTTGTCTGTTTGATTGTTAGCAAGATAACTCAAAAAGTTATGGATGGATTTTCAGGAAATTTTCAGGAAATGTTGATATTGGCTCAAGGAAGAAATGATTAAATTTTGGTGGTGATCGGGGGGGAGGGGGTCAGATCTGTCTTGACGGAGGTCTGCACTCTCCGAGTGCTTTTCTTGTTGTTTTTTGTTGTTTGCAAGTTATTTTCCTGATCCCTAAGATAAAGCGGATGAATATTGTAATATTCCCCAGGCACACTTCAGCATCAGCATGCATGATGCTATCAATATTAAAGTGAAATAGTGAATATCATACATCAATAGCTGCTTCATTTTATTCCTGATTCCTGATGATGAAGACAGAAAAAGAAGCACATTTTCAAAATTTTTGACATCCCCAAAATCTCAGATAGCACATTTTCACATGCGAGTCATCTTGAAACTCCCTGAGGTTGCATTCAGACAGTGTTGTTACTAGACATGTTGAATATCTGTGCAGGGGCGACCCAGTTTTCTGAGAATTTTTTGATGACGTCTAGCACTTGTTAATCAGAAGCATGAAAACACTTACTGTAGACCACTTTAAATACAAGTCTTTGATTGGCTCTGTAATGAATTAAAACATGTGCTGTATAATTCACTTAATGAACTAAAAATCAGCTATATGAATGCAAATGAAAACCCCGTAAAAACAATGAAAGCCAAAAGTGGACTTTGCAGAAACTTTTGCACATTTGTGCATGCATCTCTGCTGCTGTTCCTCTGAAGGTTGGAGGTTTTAGTCTCAAACATTCTCTGACTCTCCCTGTTTTAGTTTAAAAATGTGTAGCTTGTAGTTGTGGCTTACGTGTGATCAAAAAGGAAAGCTCAGAGTGAGGAAAGGAAGCTTTAATTCTTTTAAGGCCTTTGAAACCAAATACACAGTAGACTTTAACTGTGATTTAGGGTCTTATGAGCATAATGCTGAATAGAGCTGTTTTTGTGAGAACATTAGACAGGTGATAATAATGTTCTGCTCCCATACATGCTCATACATTTTGCCCATTTTTAATATATATATATATTTTTTTAATCAATTTTTACCTCTGCCAAGTGTAATGGAGGTTATGTTTTCATCAGGGTTTGTCTGTCTGTCTGTCTGTTTGTTAGCAAGATATCTCAAAAAGTTATGAACGGATTTTCATGAAATTTTCAGAAAATGTTAATACTAACACAAGGTACAAATTAAATTTTGGTGGTGATCAGGGGGGTGGGGTTGTTTGTCTGTTAGCAAGATAACTCCAAAAGTTATGGACGGATTTGGATGAAATTTTCAGGAAATGTTGATACTGGCACAAGGAACAAATTATTACATTTTGGTGGTGATGGGGATGGGGGGACTAATCTGCCTTGGCAGAGGTCTGCACTCTCAGAGTGCTTTTCTAGTTTTATTTATTTTCATTGTGCATCTCTAAAAGTACAATACAAAAACTAGAAAAGCACTTGGAGAGCGCAGACCTCTGCCAGGGCAGATCAGTCCCCCCCGATCACTATCAAAATTTAATCATTTGTTCCTTGCGCCTCTATGGGCATTTCCTGAAAATTTCATCAAAATCCGTCCATAACTTTTTGAGTTATCTTGCTAACAGACAAAAAAACAAACAAACAAACATGTTTCGCAGGTTTTACGAAGTGTTCACCTGAATGTTGGATGTGCATTTTGTTGCACTTGTTTTTGTTCATTTTTTCCCTGCTTTTTCATAATGTAAAACAGTTTTTTATGGTTCAACATTTGTTAATTTTTTTTTAATGCAATGCATTTGCTGTGTTGCTGTATGTTGCAAAAGAATATGTTAAGCCTGTCATATTGTAGATTGTACATCAGTGAATGTACAGCGAGTTAGTCATTATACACTCTTTTTTTTAGAAAATCGAACAAACAGACAAACTACAAAAGCACTCAGAGAGTGCAGACCTCCACCAAGGCAGAACACCCCCCCCCCCCCCCCCCCCCCCCCCCCGATTACCACCAAAATGTAATCATTTGTTCATTGTGGCAGTATCAACATTTCCTGAATATTTCATCCAAATCCATCCATAACTTTTTTGAGGTATCTTGCTAACAGACAAACAAACCCCGATGAAAACACAACTTCCTTGGCAGAGGTAAAAAGAAAGAAATTCCCATTTTATGATACAAGATTTTGTGACACACAAAGTATAACACTACCCCCCCGCACCTATGGTGACCCCCATACCAATGCAACCTGGATCTCAAAATGCAAAAACCACTGCGTTATTAGACTAGATTTAATGTCATCTAACTCAGATTTTGCTAATCCGTTTATGCCATTTTGTTACTAGCTAACAAGATGCCCATCAAAACATGAGCAGTCTACAGAGTCTAGGAAATGGTCTAAACAGCAGAATGAGGCGTTTGTGGACTCATAAACAGATGGAAGATCTGCCTACTCAGCTGGCAGCCTTCCTTTAAGTCCAAGTCAGCCGACCAACGCCATCATATTGAAGTGTTTTAAAGATGTACGGAAATTATATTAAGACAGCCCAAGGGCATGGGAACCCCCCACCCCATGAGGAAATGGAGAGACCCTGCAGTTTGCATAATCTGGTGGAGGTTCATCTAAATATTTTAAGTTCTTAAAGATCCAATCATCGTAGTAGCCGATAACACAAAGGGAACAATCAGAGTTTTGATATTAAAGCTTAAGCCTTTATATATGAAAACTCTGAAATTCAGCATTTCAACCTTAGTGTGTTATTGGAGGACAGAACAAGACTTTATTACTTTTGTGAATTTTTCAAAATGTTTTATTCTTATGTAGAAAATCAAGGTCAGTGAACTTACCATATTTCATTCTTTACCCGCAAGTGGCAAAAATAAATAAATAGACAAGAAAAGCACTCGGAGAGTGCAGACCTTCAGCAAGGCAGATCACCCCCCCCCCCCCATTTTCATGAAAAAAATCCATCCTTAACTTTTTGAGTTATCTTGCTAACAAACAAACAAACCCCAATGAAAACGTAACCTCCACCATCCTTGGCGGACGTAATAAATCATGTATTTTAGAACATTAGACCAACATAAGTGCTGATCTAGACACGTCGCATTTTGTAATTTTGTAATAACTTGTTACATGTTGCAACAGTTATTACAAAATGCAGGCGTAGCACTTCTTTTATAAGGAAATATAATAATTTGGTGCATTATGTAATACACCATCAAAACTGATGCCTTGATTGGAAAAACCATCATACCAGCAAAATATCAGTAAGCATTCCAGCTTAATTAGAATTCATAAAAAATAAAAATAAAAAAAAAACTAGTAGGGTGTTTCATTGGTCAAACCTAAATCAAATGTAACTGTATTCATTATAATGGAGTATGTGTTTGCAAGCATAGAGACAAAAGCTAAATTAATTATTACTGACAAGAAACTTACTGGTGCACTGAAATTTGGAAGACAACATGAAGAAGTTATTATAAAATGTGGAAAAGTTTATGACAAAATGCATTCAAGAATTTTATTACAAAATGTGTTATTACAAAATGAAGTAAAAAATTTTTACATTATTACATAATGCAACACTACAGACCCTAATAGTTTGAAAAGTTTGAATATGAACCCTCCAGGTGCTGCAAAGCTATCTTTATATTGATTTTGGCAAAAATCAAGTGGATTTCTACAACCTGTTTTAATTCCTTGTTCATTTGTTACGTATTATAACTAGTTATGTCACGACATTTGCACATATAAAGACTTCCGACGAACATTTCTCTGAGTACGACATAATTGTTCAGCAGCAGCAGTGGTTGTAGTCCATACTGAAAATATGTCCAAACTTCGAGCCGATTACCTAAAATGTTCAGCTGTTGGTTGAACGGGACAGAGCAGCACAGTCAACAACCTGGAGGGGGTGGAGCTTGAAGTGGCTCATGTGCATTTAAAGGGCCAGTGCTCAAAATGACCTTTCTGGTGTCATTACTCAGAAGTAGGGTTGACCTGTGGAGTTGAATTAATGAAGAATTCAGACCCAAGCATAGCATTTACAGTTTATGTAGACCACAGGGAAAATATTTAAATGCATAATTCCATTTACAAAAGCAAAATATCACTCCTTTAAGTATTTCACTGTGACAATTCTCAACTCAGGAAAAAAGCTCCACAACCCATTTTTTGTTCCCAACTCTAAGGCAGTTTTAAGATGCAGATGAGCTTATTTATTTGCATACAAAGTGGGTCACGTGTGTCCGACTACAGGTGTAAACAAGACCTTTATTATCAGGCAACATTTCATATACACAGATAAACCAAATCACTTAATTTTGTCAGGATTTCTAGGAGATACTGTCAGTCTCTTTATAGAACAAGCTGATTATTAATTAACAGGAGACGGGCATCTACACCATGAAAAAGTGACAAAGTGACATTTTGACAGTAAAAGCAGAAATGCAACAGTTCAGACAGCTCATCTTAAACAAACTGTAAGAACAGCCGTCTTATCTCCGAGTTTCCTGGATGAGTGCATTCAGTTATGGTCCTGACATTATGTCACCGTCTCTGTTTTTTTTCTTCTCCTTCTTCTTCATTTGCTTAGTATCAGATGTGTGTGTCAGCAAAGTGTCCGACCAAGCTCTGCAAAGTCACAGCTTTGAGAACATTTTACAGAAGCATTAACAGCCTGACATTAAATTTATTTGCCACAGCTCAGCCACCCCCTTGTCTTCCACCTATCACGGTCTTCCTTTATATCTCCTCACTGTTCATTAATCACAGCAAAGCAGATAAAGTAAGTTGTAGAAGACAGAGTTGTGCAGTGAGAAGTCAAAGACGCACAGAGGGCATGAGAGAGAATTTTTCTCTAAACAGAAAGGGGGAGGGGCTGTTGTAGATGGATGTTCTTTCTTGATCCTTTTACCCAGAACCAGAAGGAACAGTAGACTGGAAATAGTAGTAGTAGTAGTAGTAGTAGTTTATTCGGTCGTTAATTACTTTAAACAACAAACAAAAAAACAACATATCCATTGTTCCATATATAATGCGACCAAAACGGTTTAGGCTGAAGTACAGACTTATTTTGCCTAACCCTATTTACAATTAACACAATGTTTCCACATGAAAACAAACAAAACATTTTCAACATAATCATTGCTATATATACAACAGAGGAGAACACATATTTAATTTTAATTCAGGTAAATCATGTCCATATCTCAACAGCCAGTATTGATCATAGTCTTTTAAACAAGTATTTTCTTTAGTCAATCCTGAGCTCTATATTTTTTTTAATAATAGTTAATTTGTACATCTTTTTAATAAAAAGTTTTAATTGTTTTAGATTGTTTGAATTGATCTTCCAGGCCATTCCAAAGATTAACCCCTCTAACAGAAATAAGTTTCCTTTTTTTGATTTGTTCTTGGCTTACCTTTTTTAAAAATGTTGGTTCCTCTGAGACTTTACTGACTTTTCCGACATTCAAACATCTCCTGGATGTAAAGAGGGAGAAGATTATTATGTGCCTTGTCCATCACTACCACTGTATTAAGGTCAACAAGATCATGTATTTTCAGTAAGTTAAGCTCTGTAAAAACAGAGTTTGTTGATGCATAAAAATCTGCATTAGTAATAATTCTTATTGCCTTTTTTAAGTAAAAAGATAGGATGAATATTTGAATTGTAGAAATGACTTATGAGGCATCCACGAGTGTACAGTATCCCCTTCTGCTCTTTATTCAGCTATATCCTTAACTTTCTGCGAAGTTTTTTCATGTAAAGGAGTGGATGCTGTTACTGTTTGTGCTGTAGAATTCTAATAATTACCGTGTGTGTCCATAAGAGGGCACTGGAATGACATAGTGGAGATGAGCTGTACTGTTCTGCTTGTGTCTGCAGCATAAGAACAATGTTAGTGATAGTCTGATTAGTTTTCTGTACAAACACAAATGCAAAGAGACAGAAGTGTTAAAGAAACAAGTGAAGCTCACTCTTTCCCTTTCATCCTGATATTTCTTCTTCCACTCTTGGAACAAGAAAACCCTATTCTTTGTGTTATAATTGGCTGTTGACCATCAAATTTGTTTCTATTTGCAGTTCAGATAAAGAGTGCTGCCAATCTTCAGCCTAGTTTGAAGCAAATCTCTTTCATTCCTAACAGACACCGTTTATTTTTCTGCTTAGTTGCTTTCAAGCACCACTTTCTACCTCCTATTTTATTTCATTTTCTTTGGCATAGACATTTAACAGCTCTTATTTTCCAATATTGTGAAGCCAGTATGCAATTTCACACTAAACTGAACAAGTAAATGTGCAATCAGGAGGCTTTTTTTTTCAGCGGCTTTAACCTTCCTATGACTTTTTAACAGGATAGATATTGGTAGCAGTGATCTATTTTATTTTTTATTTTTATTTTTATTTTTTTTTTACAGTCAACTCAGTACAGTTCAATTTGGTTATATCGTTTAAATAAATTATACCTTAAATATGTTGTATACGATGCAAATCAGAATACTTTATTAATCCCAGGGGGAATTTATTGTGTTATAGTTGCTCCATTCAAGTATAATAAAAAGTAGCAGGAAAGAAATTATCACTACACCACAAAAGAAGGAAAAAAGTGATAGATAGATAGATAGATAGATAGATAGATAGATAGATAGATAGATAGATAGATAGATAGATAGATAGATAGATAGATAGATAGATAGATAGATAGATAGATAGATAGATAGATAGATAGATAAACACTGTATTAAGACACAGCTCGAACAGCAATTTCCACATGTACTAGACAATATATTATCAGTATGATAATTAAAGAAAATGCATAGTAAGTATGCAAAAAATATTGTTGTGGAATTTTAATTATGAGGTGATTATGAGATGAGATATATGTCCTCCTAAGAACTTATATTTTGGGTTTCCTGTGGCTCACACTTCATCCCGCTCAGCTTCAGAGATGGCAGAAACACACACTGTTTTTATGACATAAATAATCCTGATTCTTATGTCCAGGTCAATATATGGGACAGTAGGTGTGAGAAAGGCTGGTTGCCAAACTGCAGTACCTTTATGGCAACAATCAGATTGCTCCAATACAGCTAAGTATGCAAAATAACAAGTGTTGTTAGATGCCAAATATACAAACCTAAAGGAGTTGTATGTAGGATTGTGACCAAAACTGGTATGCAATCACATTCAAAATACTGTAGAGCGTGGTACCCCCTCTGCCTCTCCCTAGACTAGTGATTGCCAGATCCAGCATGAGTGCCTACTACAAGGAGCTACCATGGCAAGCGACAAGCCCTACACTGGTATTTATAATGGGCCCAGTCTCTTCACCCGGTCCAGGGCCGCGGTCTCTTCTCCCAGGGCCGGAGAAAAAAAACATAAAACTTTAAGGAAATACTGATGTTTATAAACTATATGGACAAAAATGTTGGGACAAATCATGGCTCCAGCTGGGCCAGATCGAGTGGTGACACAGGGACACATTTCATGTTCAAAAGGCTCTGTGTTGAAAACTAAATAACTTTTTCTTTTTTTTCTTTTTTCTCACCAAAGTTACTCTGTTCTATATCTAATCCCAACTTGACGAAGCATATCCGCACCTTTCAGTTATGTCTCCCCAAAAACAAATACAGAATTTTCCAGACTATAGCACGCACCTGAATATAAGCCACACCTGACTATAAGCCGCACCCACCAAATTTTAAAAGAAAAAATATTTGTACATATATAGGCCACACTCGAGTATAAACTGTAGGTGTCCACGTTGTAACATGAGATATTTATACAGAAAGATGGGAAACAGAAAGATTATTTAAATATTTATCTACATACCTTCACTGCTTTTTTCCAAACAGCGTCTGTAACATGGCAGTAAAATGGCAGTAATATGGCTGGTTAAAAAACCCAGAAAAGTCATTGATCGCCATCTTCATATTCCTTCAGCACATTGAAACCACTGAAGTCGTCTTCGTCAGTGTCGGAGTTTAACAGCCTCAGAAAGGTTCCATCACACACCTCCTCGGTCTCTCTTTCATTGTCGCTCTCAATGACACTTACGTGCAGCAGCTCTATTTCCTTCTTGGACAGCCAGATTGATTGCTTTTAACTTAAAAGCTGCATGATATGCATTTCTTCGTGTGTTTTCCATGATGAGGGTTTGTGCATGACACGCAAAATGATTGTTAAAAGTTAAGCTTAAAACTTCTCCTCTTCACATCACCTCTTCTGGCGTCTGTCTCGCTTTTGCGCTTCCTGCTAGAGCGCCCCCTGGAGGCCGTTAGCCCATAAAAATTTATACTTGAGCCGCATCGTTGTATAAGCCGCAGGGTTCAAAGCGTGAGGAGAAAGTAGCAGCTTCTAGTCCGGAAAATACAGTACATGTACATGTGTACATGCACACACATACATTTGTGTGTGTATTTTATATATATATATATATATATATATATATATATATATATATATATATATATATATATTTATTTATTTATTTATATGTATGTATGTATGTATGTATATATATATATATATATATATATATATATGTATGTATGTATGTATGTATCTATGTATATATACACACACACACACACGCACAAACGCACACGTATGCCTTCAACACCTTCATACTGTTAAAATGTTAAAAGTCCCTGTTTGTCTCTGTCTCGTCTCGTCTTTATTGTTTGTATGTAATGCTAGTATGTTTTCCTTCACTTGTCATGTTCTGTCTTTCATCACTCAATAAAAAAAAGAAAACTAAATAACTTATCTTCATGTTTAATACATGTATGAATAGGTCTCAGTAAGTACTTTCACATGACACGTTACAATTTACAGAAATAAATTTTGGGGGTAAAAATACTTAAATTACTCTTGCGTGACACGGGGACTCAAAATGAACACCTTTTGTTTTCTACTTTACGCAAATGTACAAAACAGGCTGTTCTCATAAGAAACTGATCCTAAAGGAAATATAGGGCTTTAGGGATGATGTAAAACTACAATTCGGATCACTGTTGGATAAAAATGTTTAAATTATACGTTTTTATGTCATGACACAGGGACAGCATTTTGTACCTTTGTTCAGTATCAGAATAAAAGACTTTGCTGGAACTAAAACATACAAATAAGCTAATGAACTTTTATTTAACATACATATTACAACTGAAGTCATATACTGTACACAGCTAAAAACAGAGCATATTTAAAAAAAAACTGGATTGTACATAACCTTTCTATATTCTTTTACTGTAGAATAATTAGTTCCTACAGATTCACAGACTTAAAATATCAGTTATACAAGCAAGAAAAAATATTATTCTTAAAGTTAATAGTGTATTTACATATTTTAGTCCTTTTTAGGTTTTATTATATTTTTTTTTTAGTGCTGGGCAGTGATTAAAAATTTTAATCGCAATTAATCGCGCGGATTTCTGTGATTAATTGCAATTAATTGCATAGTTATATGGGGGGGGGGGGGGGGGGGGTTGCCGGCATCAACAGCGTTTATTGCCTTTAAGTGATATTTCAGACTGGAAGTACTCCGGTGATAAAAAATAATTCCACATTGCAGTGCTTCCAAACAACTTTGTCCTTCTCACCCCCACTATCTGAAGACATTTAAAATGAAAATGTCCATGGAAAAGACCGCTACTTTTCTCCATGTTTATGTCCCCACCAGTTTATTTCCGCTTATGAGTGATTGACAGGAGTCTTAAGCCCACTAATAAGTATTAATACTAATAAGCCCGATAATATGTGATGTTCAGTTGTTAAACGCAAGCAATGGGGGCCCTCTAGTGGTCGGAATAAGTTGCACTATGTTTTGTCCTTGCGGTTTTCCTGTAGCCAGTTCGGACATAAGAAGGAACTAACAGACATGTTTCTGTCACTCTGTTTGTATGGCTCCAAAAACGTTTTCCTGTGAGTATTTAATGTTCAGTTGTTGTAAAAATGAATAGAATAAAATATCTCTGATGTGAACCTTTGTTGCTGGATAAAGAAACATTGTAAATCTCAAGTTAATCTGTAAATGCTAATCATTAGCGTGTCTATGGATTTTCCCATTCACGTTAACATCGAGCTAGCGATCTTTTTCCCATTCATTTAAATGTATAATGTCATGTAAATGTACTAAGGCAGTGAACAGAACTCAGTGAGTCTCAAGTAAAAGATTTGGAGAGAAGTTTTGGGCGTCCGGCTTTTCTTGGGAAACCTGTTGTCTATCTGCCGAGCTAATCACTACACGCACACAAGCAGGGGCAGACGAATATGAGTGTACTGTCCTTGCTAAGACGTCTGTTGTCTGAGCTAGACAGTGAGCTAAACTCTGAATTGACGATGCAAGATATGTCTGCTTTTGAAGTTTTCAGCTTTAATGTATATACTTTACATCATGCAGATTAACAGAATGAAACTATAAAATAAAGACAAAATAAATCAGTTACTTATGTCTATTAATGATATGCATATTCACGGAGAATGCATACATGTAATTATTATAAACTTAAATTGACTGCTAATAAAACAATCACATCGCAAAAAAGTACAGGTTAGTTCAACGGCTGGCATATTATACCTAAATACAACCAATGAATTTACATAAACTTAGCATGAGCCTGCATAAAGAATTAGCAACCTATCTCCGACTGCTAGCATAAACGAATTAGCTCAAACATATTAATAACACACTGTAATAAACACATCCAAAGTAACGTCATAAACATGTTTCTAACGGCACGTTTGCATGTGAAATTATTTAGCAAACAACAGAATGATTGATACATACAGACATTACTTCTGCAGGAGTTAAACAAAGTTTGATTCAGCATTACTTGGAAAGTTTGGTTGCTTTTCTCCTCTCAGCTACGTGCACAGTTCACACAGAGCACCGGCACTTGGTTCTACAGTGCATGTAGAGCACCAAAATAAAAGCATGAGTTTCAAAATAAGAGTCTGTATGTATAAAGACTTGCTTGAAAGGCAGAACGGCATTAACGGGAGATAAAAAAAATTGTTGGCGTTATTTATTGAATGTGTTAACGCGGTAATAACGCGTTAACTTGCCCACCCCTAATTTTATTTTCTACAAGTGATGCTGAAATTTTGTAAACAGTTCCATAACATAGAGTTCTTAAGCTAAAAAATGAGCCTATTTGAGAAATAACAGGTGAAACTTTAATTTCTGACACTGATGTTCACTTTTGCCTGATCTGGCCCAGATGTAAGATGTCCTGTTCATGCTGATTTGAGATATAGACATAAAATTTATCACAATATAAAACTATATTATGACATTTTCCACTATTTTTTTTTTTTTTAACCCCAGACTCGTGTTAGAAAAGAAACACCTGAATTCAACATGCCCCAGTACTTTTGTCCATATACCATATGAGTACAACACTGTAACTTACAGCCTGCTTTACATATTTCTGTTGTGTTTCGGTTAAGGCAACAACAAATCTGGCCGCAGAGTCAGTAATAGCTGACTTTCAAATTTAATATGATTATCCCCAAATGCAGAATTTATTTTTTCATGTTTAAAAGACTGTACTTTTTATTTATAAGGTCCTGTTAATCCTAAATATCTGTAGAAATCACAAACTACATACAAGCTAAAACATTTGGTGTGAGAAGAATGAACTCATACATTACATCAGTACCTTTCATTTTATTTTCAGTTGTTTTTGTGATTGATTAATATGCTTATTACTTTTGAGTGAACGATCTAAAATCCCAGTGTTTTTGTCTGTAGTGGGATGTTTCAAGGCTTTGATAGTGAACTACAACAGCCTTAATTCAATTAACTGTCTCAATGACATTTACTGCAGGTTATTATCTCTCTCTGTTCATTGTTTCAACTCTCCCCTCTACTATCTACTGCTGAATAAAGTCGCAATATACCCAAAAATAAAATGTGCAAAAAAAAAAAATAGTCGAACCCCATCCAGGTGTCTGCTAGTTGTGTGTGTGTGTGTGTGTGTGTGTGTGTGTGTGTGTGTGTGTGTCCAATAGCCCAAAAAACACAGCCTTTAGTTGTTCTTATAGGATAATTTAGGGTAAATTAATCCAGAGAGCCTGCTGTGTTTTTAATGATGTGAAAAATAAACTACCCAGGTGTTGTTATCAGACTCCTGGAACACTAGATGTTTCCATTTTCAGCTAATCCTCCCCTCTGCTTCTCTCTGTTCTCTTGTGCCTGCAGGGTTTTGAAGACCCCAAGGACAAGTGAGTAGTGACTCTATCTCATCTTTTTTTCTTGTTCTGTGCCTGTGAATGTGTTCTTGGATCTGGAGAAAAAAAACTACAAAATAAAAAAAAAAAAAAAAAAGTAAAATATGGCTCTTTATGGAAGTAAATCTGTTTCATAAGATTTTGAATTATAAAAGTCATTGAATTTCTAGCACTGAATTTTTTTGCACTGAAATTAAGTATCTGAATTTTTTGTCTCTGAATTCAACTATGTTCATAAATTTAGAATAAAAAGGATTCAGATGCAAAAATTTCTTATCACACATCTGCACTGACTGTCTTCCTGCACCGGTGTCACTTGACCAACCTAACGTAACTCGATTGGCTGTCTGTCGGGATACTTGAGATAGAATTGATTGCTTATCCTTTCATCCTTTGGGTCCTGTACAATGGCATATTAGGGCCACATAAGAAAAAAAACAAAAAAACACTTGTCACTACAAGAATAAAGTCGTTATTTAATGAGAATAAAGTCGTAGTTTTAAAAAAGTCGTTATTTAACGAGAATAAAATCATTATTTAAGGAGAATAAAGTCCTTATTTAATGAGAATAAAGTTTTAGTTTTAAAAAAGCCATTATTTAACAAGAAGAAAGTTGTTATTTAACGAGAATAAAGTCGTTATTTAACAAGAATAAACTCATTATTTAACGAGATTAAAGTCATTATGTTTCGAGAAAAAAGTCATAATATAATGAGAAGTTGTACCTACTCATCGACTAATGTAGAACTTGGAACATTTTGTTAAGTTATACTTTCATTTGGGGGTTAGGCACAAGGGCCAAACACTGAGTCTATCCCCCCATCAACACATTAGTATAAGGACTTTGAAGAGAGTTTGCACACATTTGGGTTTGTTGGTTGGGTAAGAACCGAACTGATTTGTAACAAATTGCCTTTTTTGTGGAGGAGAAACTCATGAAGTGGTCAGATGTCAGGTTATCAGTGGAAACACCATAGAGCTATACAGACAGGGTCTGTTGTTTCTGAAGAAACTGTGGGGACGCTACTCTGAGTTTTTGAGTCCAACAGAAGGGAAAGTTGCTGCTCCGCTTGTTGCCTTCGCTGTAAAACCGGAAACTCTGTCGAATTTTCAAAATATTACGAATTTAATCTCTTAAAATTACGACTTTATTCTCATTAAATAATGACTTGATTCTCGTTAATCAACGACTTTATTCTTGTTAATTAATGACTTTATTCTCATTAAATAATGAATTTTTTAGAACTACGACTTTATTCTCATTAAATACCGACTTTATTCTTGTTAATTAACGACTTTATTCTCGTTAAATAATGAGTTTTTTAAACTACGATTTTTTCTCGTTAATTAACGACTTTATTCTCGTTTAATGACTTTATTCTCGTTAAATAATGAGTTTTTTAAAACTACGACTTTATTCTCATGAAATAACAACTTTATTCTTGTTAAATAACGACTTTATTCTCGTAGTGACAAGCATATTTATTTTCTTATGTGGCCCTAATATGTCGTCATAGTCCTGGATGTGTGATCTGAATTTTTGCATCTGAATTTTTTGCATCTGAATTTTTTTAATTCTACATTTCTGAACATAGTTGAATTCAGAGACAAAAAATTCAGATACTTAATTTCAGTGCAAAAAAAATTCAGATACTTAATTTCAGTGCAAAAAAAAAAATTCAGTGCTAGAAATTCAACGGTTTTTATAATTCAAAATCTGATGTGACAGATTTACTTCCATAGCTCTTCTAAAAACTATAATAAATAAAAAGTGCCCTGGAAGGAAAGTGGTGGAGAGTAGGCTACCAGTGGTGTAGTCCAGGGTATATGGCGGTATACAGAGTATACCTACTTATTTTTCAGTCAGTATTGCGTATACCCTCTTCTAAATCCCCCTAATGTGCACTATTCAGCAGTACCTGAGCCAAATTGGCCATGTTTTCCCCTTGGATGGTAAAGCCATGACCCGCCCTCCTCTGCCTCTAATTGGCTAGTACTTGCTACCTTCACTAATTACATTGGTTAACTTTAGGCATGAGGACTTATGAGCCAATAGGAGGCAGACTGGGGCGGGTCATGCCAAGGAAAATATTGCTTACCTAGCACCAGAGCCAGGGCTCTACTTAGCGCTGGCCACCTCTGGAACCTGACTGGACACCTCAGGTGTTAGTGCGACCCCAGCTGATTGACAGGTCACTGCATGTCTTGTTGAAAGATGCGTAATTATTGGAAATGCAAACGAGAGGGAGAATAAATGTCTTTCAAATGACTGACGCATATTGAGAGAAGCTATTTTCATGGAATACATAATTCTGAGGTAAGTTTTAAGGTGGTTTCAGAATGAGTTACTGTTTAAAACTACTGACCATATGACTGCACAATTAGAGAAGAAGAGATTTTGTTGCCAATAGTTCAACTATGCAAGTAGGCTAACGTTATGAAAGGCTAATGTTATCCTATGTTTGCCTCATGTTGAATACATTTACATTCATGAGGATTTGTTTCTGGTATTATTTGTTATAGGTATTATTTGTGCGAATGTGGTATACGACATTTTGTTCATGCTTTCTTATATTCTTCATTTCATAGGTCTTATGTATCTCATTGTTGTGTTTTTTTTGTAGTTTTGTTTGTTTTGTTTTGTTTTTTTCTCTCTCTTCTGCCCAGTTTACTCAGTTCTGGTTGTAGTTATTGTCACCATTATAATTGTCTCCATGGTTGTTGCTGTTTGTATTGTTGATACTTTCTTGTGAGGGTCTTCGCCACCTTCTTCTCTCTTGTTCTCTCCCCTTCTTCTACCCCCCCCACGCCCCATGTCAGGTCCGGCATCGAAATGTGGTTCAACAAAACTCATAATACACACAGTAGAATATCAAAGGGTGCTTCATATACTTTATGAAGTTACCCTTGGCAAAGCAAATTTGTTCAGCACCAAAAGGAACCAGACTACCATTCTGCTGTTAGAACGCTGGACAAGACAAGTAGGAAAAAAAAAAAAAAAAAAGTAGTGTGAGATACTCCCTGGTAAACTACTGATGGATTTTTGGGTAAATTAAAAAGAGTAGTCGTATATGTCACTGTTTCCAAAATGGCATTTTTCTGGACTACTTAAAAAAAATGGCAAAAATTGAGAGTATACCCACTTCTCCAGGGACCACTACAACACTGGAGAGTACAGGTGGGTTATTCTTTCAGTACCGGAGGCCGACTTACAGAACACAGATGTCAAACATACAGCCCACAGGCCAAAACCGGCCCACCTAAGGGTCCAATCCGGCCTGTAGGATGAATATGTGACATGCACAAACTTCACTGAAGATATTAACAGTTAACCCGTAGGGGTCCACGGTCACGGCCCTGTGACTGAATCACATGACATTTTCAACACGTTGTAGCATCGGAATTCAGTCACATAGACCCCTGGGGAGAATTGAAAGCGTGGACTTGAAACACTCCCACTTTTTATTTGATGTTGATAGAGCAAATACAACCAGAGATGTGGCGGTTTGAAACTGGAGCACAAAAACATGAATGAAAGTATGAAAATGAGGTGGGGGGGTGTCATATTTCTTACTATATATTTGTCATTTTTTGTTCTTTTTCACAACGGAAAATTGGCAGAATCTGCGGATTCTAAACCACAGACTGCATTAGCATTGCAGGTAAGGGTGACATTGACCCCGACCTGAACCGGATGTGGAAACCGAGAGGACCAATGGGGTGAGAAAACTGGAGAAAACGCCTATCTAAAGATATGCTTTTAAGTCAAATATTTGAGTATAATTTTAATTTATTGCAATGTTGATTTTATATACCTAATATTTGGAACCAGTATTCACTTTTAAAGTCTTTGAAAAGATTTGTTAAGCATCTTTGTTTTATTTATGCAATAAATTATATAAATTTTTCAAATCGGATTTTATATTGATCTAAAATGAGTTTGACACCCCTTTCCGTATTGTAATTGCCTCTGAAATGCTCAGCTGTTACTACTTTCTACATTCGCTAAACTCTTGTTTCCTTCGACTACACCTCCAACCTCTACAAATATAGACACACACCCCAGTAAAACCATATGTCACACTGAGACAACTACTGGTCCAATCAAAAGACAAAATAACCACAGAAAACAAACACAATGTCATCTACAAAACACCCTGCCTGTCATGTAATAATACCCAGGGTGCAGTTTTGTTTTGTTTTTTGTCTAGGAGGGGCAGTTATATACGTGGGGGTGCGGTCCATAACTAACGTAACCAACGCTGGCGTGAAACAAAAGTGAAACTTTACATACTTTCAACATCCAACTCCCAGGTTCTATTCCTCTATTGTATAGCGGATCTTACATGAAATTTTCACAACTTCTAACATGTATCCACTGGACACACAAATGCTGGTCCCCATGAATTTGTCTCGTTTACCCCCGCAGTGTATGGAGGCGTTTGACAATTCTGAGACTGCTGACAGTTCGGTTCAGGTGAACATTAGTGTCATAGTATTTAGGCGTAAGAAAACTGTCACAACCTGCCTGTTATTTCAATCCGTTGGTTGTCCCACCCCACGAGGATGAAATTCATTGAGCAGAAGTAGGGATGTAAAAACCAGAGGGTGGGTTAATTCCCCCCATCCCCCCCAACAAATTGTACTCTGATAATACCTATGTTGGGGAAACAGGAAGAGTGTTTGGCACAAGAAAAAATGAACACAGCAAAGAATGTGAGAAAGATACATCAGCAAGACACACATGCAAAACCAAAGAAAAGGCAGAACAACAGAACATGAAATTGGCTGTAACGGATCACTGCAAGAGGGAGAATAATATTATGGACTGGGAAGAAGCCACGGTCATCCACTCAGAAACCAACAAGTTGGATTAGGGAGGCCATAGAAATCAGGAAACAGGCCCTAAGGACCATGAACAGGGATGAGGGATCCTACACCTGGGATGGTGTCCTCTGTGGGATGCCAGGCAGCAGGAAGGAGGGATCATTTCCTGTTGCCTGGCAAACCTGGATTAAATAGCAGGCAATGACACGTCGCAATAACATGTGACCCTTCTGAGGAAGGCTACAGGTTGTAGCCGAAACATGTCAAAGTGAAAAATCTACTTTTTTTTCATCTGTCTGACAAAAAAAGAAAAGGAAATCTTTGTAAATACAGACACATTCTAATTGGAACCTATTTGATCCACCTATATCACACTGTAATTTGAAGCATGCATTACATATTTTTGTGGAATTCTAGCAGATGCAACAGCAAATATTGGACCAAAATTATTTCAAGACAACTTTAAATTGGCCCACATTGCCATGGAAACCTGTGTCAAAACCAAGAAAATGCCATCGAAGCTTTTATCAGATGGTTTTTCAACATGTGTATCTTTCAAACAGAGTTGGATTTGTATTTGTGTGTATTTAGTTTGGATCACATCACATGGTTGGTTTACCATTGTCTTATGTCCATAAAGCAGAGCAGTGACAACTGCCTCTCCCCGAATACAAATAAGAGTACAGGACATTTAATCCGAAGGCTGATGGCAATCAAAGGGCCAAAGCCATTTGTGCAGAAGTCGCAGCCATCCTCTCCTCCCATCCTGCTTTGTGTTGGGGAGCTCCTCCTGACATCACGCTGAGCCTGAGTGTTCAGACTGACACCGTTTGCTCAGGGCTACAGCGCAGATCCTGCTTCTTATGCAGGCTGACAGTTTGTGGAGTTGAGAAGAAATATACATGTTTCTACTTTTATGTCATGAACTCCTAGCAAGCATCAGCAGACATGGTACCACAGCTGAGCAAGAAATGAGTCCGTACAAATGAGCAGAATGCTGCACTCCGAGGCCTGGTGCTTGTCAGCTGTCACATGTTGATCCATTTCTGAGGAGTCAGTGATTTATTGCTGACCACTATCCCACCTGTAATGTCAAGCATGACCTAACCCTGTTAGGTTGTGTCTGGTTGAGCTAACTGTTCAGTGTAAAGGCTGGACTGAAGGACATCTGTATCACGCATGAGGCCAAGTTCGGAAAAAATTCCTCTTGACTTTGACAATGATTCTGTTTGTCGTCATCTGTCTCTACAAAGGATCAACATTTCCAGCTGGAAACGCATACATCAGCCCATACTCATGTAGACATTATAAGGCTAAAGTGCAACACTTAAGCCAAATAAATATACAATTAAGAAAAAGAATGACTTCTCCCAGATCTAATGGTCTATTTATCATCTCTGCTGAAATATTTTTTTCCAGTTGTTTTCACAGATGTCCCGATCCAATCTAAAAATCTGATCTGGCATCTTTTAGATCGGATCGGATTTAGTCTGGAGATTGGGCCGATCTGGGTCCAGTTTTGTTTTTTTTGGGGGGGGGGGGCACAACACACATTCTGCACCCTCAGATTAAAGGGAAAATGAAAATGAGTTGCACATCAGCAGGAGGTGTAGAGGAATTTGTAAAGTGATCCAGATCAATACCTTTGTTTAAACCTGCAATGGACATAATACGCTATCACAGTTTGTATAAGTAATAAATGGATGAGACTATTTGAGATGAAGTGGCAGTAATTTCTGCCTTGAAGACATTTTATGTTCAGTCAGAGATTTGTTTTAGTGGTTGTGAAAAACCAATGATTTTTTTTTATTCCTTTATATCTTCAAATAGTATTGTAATGCGCATATTGGTGGCATTAAACTTTTATGTACTGTTTAGAAATGTTGAAAAGAACAGTTTAAGGGATACAATAAAGGGGAAGGCTGCAGAAATTACCATTCCAAAACCCATTAATTTTCATCATGCAATAAGTATTTTCTTCCGCATGCCTCTGCATCCACTTACCGTTTCCCTCATCTCAGTGGGTTTGAGACATACGTCTTCAATCAAAAGTTGTTTTTTTTTTCACAAGTGTAATCACAGCGACGAGAGTAGCATGACATCTCCATCAGCTGATTAGTGCTCATCAACAAGGCTGGAGAATTTCAATCAATGTAAGTGACACTTTGCAGATTTAGTGATTAGTCCAATACAAGTCTGCTTGTTGGTGTCAGTGGACAAGGTCTACAGGGTCAACTACTTCATTTCACTGGGGATGTGATTATCTAAATATCAGCCTGTGTCACAGTAAGGTTTCACATCACCAGTTAACAATGTTAGATGATATCTACTCATTCTGGACTTATTATATCCTGAAATGAAGTTTCAGAGATATAATGGTTTTACCTCAACCGCCACCACTGGATATCCTTTGTGTGAATTAGGAATGCACAGATACCGATACCAGTATCAGGTATTGGTCCGATACTGAGTGTGTATAGTAATACTCATAAAAGTGCTCTGATCCAAATACGCTGATACCACTTTATGGCAGCATGACGTTCACCTCATAGGGCAGCAGGTACATGGCAGACGAGTAATGTCAACAGTGTGGAGATTTTTAAAAATAAACGACAGTGACAAAAGTAATGGTGACTGAAAGTTACATTAAAGACACAGACGGATATGGATGGAGCATATTGTCTGTCCCCTGTGTAAATTCTGTACATAATTCTGCCAGTTTTTTGGGAGCTAGTGGATGCGTACCCAGAGCCATATAAAGATCATCATATTATCTTCTGTATAAGGCTCTGTGCGTACCTAGGCGGAGAGTACCACATGGAACTGTGGATGTAGAGGATCTTTTCAAAGAGCGACTGTGAGTCAGTGAAAAACTACTGACATATTTATGACAACTACCCTCATCAATATCAACATTAGTATCCACATTAGTGTTTCCTCCTCTGTTGTCACCATGTTTCTTATTACTGACTTTCTTCTTCTTCTCAAAAAATTTTACTCTTCTTCGTGGTATTTGTCCAGTATGGTTAATTAAGAGCGGCGCCCCCTAGTGGATTGATTGAGAAACACTTATTCCATCGCATTAAATGTCAGTAGCAGCACTTTGTTACAGTAAGACTAATGACAACGACAATAAAGCACATTTTCAAAAAGAACTAAGAACTGTAATGGTATTATTAAGTACTCATATCGGTACTCAGTATCGGCAAGTACTCAAATGTAAGTACTTGTACTCAGTCTGGAAAAAAGTGGTATCGGTGTATCCCTAGTGTGAATGTGATAACTAGGACAGATTTGATTGGATTTCTTCTCCCTTGATAACCAACATAGAGGACCCCTAGTGGAAGAACCCTATCAATTTCAGCTTCTCTATGAGTATTCAACGTGATATCATGACTCACGTAAATATACTCACCACTTATGATTGTCATGTTATCTGTATGCATGATAAGCTTTCCGTGTGTATGTTCACATCGTGTCAAATACCACGCGCTGAGGGTTAGGGGTTAGGGTTATGTGAACCAGAGATCATGGTGTAAATTGACACGCAATCAAATGGCGTTGAATAACATGCAAAAGGTCGAAAAGGCGTACGTATAGCACGCCAAATGCCATAAGAACTAGTGTGACATACAACGCAATTTCATGAAATTAGTCTTGAGCATTATAAGTCATCCACATGGGAGTGCTTTAGATGAAAATTAGTTGTTTGGACATAAATCTAGCAATACTAGGCCGATTGAGATCAAATTTGGTTCATATTGATCATCTTAAAAATGTCAATTTTTTTGGCTACCATCCAGAGTTCATATGGTGTCACTTTCATTCACTAGATGTAGTTTTGTGGGGAAAAATTGATTCTCTGACCATTATTCTGCCACTAGTGGAGTATCCTTGGTGTGAACGTGATAACTAGGATACATTTGGTTGGATTTCTTCTCCCTTGATAACCAACATAGGAGACCCCTAGTGCAAGAAACCTATCAATTTCACTTTCTCAGTGAGTATTATAAGTCATCCACATGGTTGATATTATTAAAAAATCAGTTTTTTTGGACATGAATCAAGCAATACTAGGCCAATTGAGATAAAATGTGGTTCATATTGATCATCTTAAAAATGTCCATTTTCTGGCTACCATCCAGAGTTCACATGGTGTCATTGTCATTCACTAAGTGGAGTTTTGTGGGGGTTGTCTGACCATTATTCTGCCACTATCAGGTCGATAGAGCTCAAATTGAGTTCATATCGACTGTCTAACAGTTATCTTTCTTCATGCTATTACCTTGAGTTTACATAATGTCATATTTAGATACCAGATGATGTGTTTTTACCAAATGGTTGGTGGAGCTTCTGTTGAAAAGTATCTTTTTTCTGACATTATTAAGGAAATAGTAGGCCAATCAAGCTCAAACTTTGTTCATATTGATCATCCAATAAATATCTTTTCTGACATTATTCAGCAAATAATTTTCTGACATTCTTCAGGTTGGATATCCTTCCTGTGAACGTGATAACTATCCCTCTTTAGTACCAACATAGGTGACCTCTAGGGAAAGAACCTTATTGATTTTGGGTGTTCCATGAATATTATCACTTGTCCAAATGGGGGCGCTTCTGTTGAACAATCTGTTTTTTGGACATTATTAATAGATATAGTAGGCCAATCAAGCTCAAATTCGGTTCATATCAATCATCCAAAATTAAATTAGTATCTTTTGTATATTGTGTTATTTCTTTGCTTTATTATATAGCAGAGGATTGAGGGGATTTGGGGATATACCCTTGCTGTCAGCCATTGACAGCTTGAGCCTCATTAAAGGAAATCAGCACCTCTGTTGGAGGTATTCAGAGTTTGTTTTTGTCTTAAAAGCTGCTGCATATGAAAGGTTTCACCGCAGTAGAAGCTGAAGAACCCTTTAAGTCATCTCAAGATGTAAATGTCACCAAGTCTCGTCTTGTGCTATCTAGGCATTTCATTTTCAGGAACACGCAGGAAAACCTAAACCCAGAGGACGAGGTGGACGAGTTCCTGGGCCGGGCTATCGACGCGCGCAGCATCGACCGCCTGCGCTCCGAACACGTCAAAAAGTTCCTACTCACCTTCAGAGAGCCTGACCTGGAGAAAAAGGCAAGGATACACACACACACACACACACACACACACACACACACTCATAATGACACCCACTGACAGTATAGCAGTAAATAATTGGCCATGACAAGCAATCTTCTCTGTGCAAAAAGCTCTTTCCTGCTCTCTCTTTTATGTCCCCGGAGGAAGTCAGTCAAAGCAAAGTATAACAGAGAAAAAGAGGAACTGGGGCTTCAAATAGAGCAAAGAAGGAAAAGAAAGAGGAAGTAAACTGCTTCAGACAGTAAAGGACAGATGCAGAAGAAAGGTTGAGTTTGGGATGTTTGGGGAAAAGGGAAAGAAGTCCGGAGATGCTCTCACTTTTCTTCCTGACTTGGTCAAAAATTGCTATAAAGTAAAAACCTAAAGCACATCAGAGGGACTTTTTAGTGGGTCTCCAGTCTACTGTGGGTGGAGTCCACAGAACTCATTCTCCAACACATCATTAGTTTGATTTCCGATCCCAGATCTCAGCAGATGTCTGAGTTTCTTATGTCCAAACACCAACACACACAAGTGTTTGTAAGTCTTAAGGGGTAAGTTCAAGTCAAACACTTACGTTACATTCAGACTGCAGGCAAATGTGGCCAAAATCCAATGTTTTTGCTCAGATGTGACCTGTATCCAATCTGTTAAAGACAGTTTGAACAGCACAAATCCGATTTTTTTTTCAAATCCAACCCAGGCCACTTTCATATGTGGTGTGCCACTACTAAATTTGAAACCGGTTGCCGTTTGGGTCTTTATGGGTTAAAACTAGTGTTGGGCAGCGATTAAAATTTTTAATCGCAATTTATCGTGTGGATTTCTGTGATTAATCGTGATTAATCGCATAGTTATATTGGGGGTTAAGCTTAAAACTTCTCCTCTTTGCATCACCTCTTCCACTTGTCTGTCTCGCTTTTGTGCTTCCTGCTAGAGCACCCCCTGGAGGCCATTAGCCCATAAAAATCTATACTTGAGCCGCATCGTTGTATAAGCCACAGGGTTCAAAGCGTGAGGAAAAAGTAGCAGCTTATAGTCTGGAAAATACGGTACATGCACACACATACATTTGTGTGTGTGTGTATATATATATATATATATATATATATATATATATATATATATATGTGTGTGTGTGTGTGTGTGTGTGTGTGTGTGTGTGTATATATATATATACATGCACAAACGCACACGTATGCCTTCAACACCTTCAAACTGTTAAAATGTTAAAAGTCCCTGCTTGTCTCTGTCTCGTCTTGTCTTTATTGTTTGTATGTAATGCTAGTATGTTATCCTTCACTTGTCATGTTCTGTCTTTCATCACTCAATTAAAAAAAGAAAACTAAATAACTTATTTTCATGTTTAATACATGTATGAATAGGTCTCAGTAAGTACTTTCACATGACACGTTACAATTTACAGAAATAAATTCTGGGGGTAAAAATACTTAAATTACTCTTGCGTGACACGGGGACTCAAAATGAACACCTTTTGTTTTCTACTTTACGCAAATGAACAAAACAGGCTGTTCTCATAAGAAATTGATCCTAAATGAAATATAGGGCTTTAGCTATGATGTAAAACTACAATTCTGATCAATATTGGATAAAGATGTTTAAATTATACATTTTTATGAACACAAATGTCATGACACAGGGACAGCATTTTGTACCTTTGTTCAGTATCAGAATAAAAGACTTTGCTGGAACTAAAACATACAAATATGCTAATGAACTTTTATTTAACATACATATTACAACTGAAGTCATATACTGTACACAACTAAAAACAGAGCATATTTTTCCAATAACTGGATTGTACATAACCTTTCTATATTCGTTTACTGTTGAATAATTAGTTCCTACAGATTCACAGACTTAAAATATCAGTTATACAAGCAAGAAGAAATATTATTCTTAAAGTTAATAGTGTATTTACATATTTTAGTCCTTTTTAGGTTTCATTATATATATTTTTTTGGTGCTGGGCAGTGATTAAAAATTTTAATCGCAATTAATTGCATGAATTTCTGTGATTAATTGCGATTAATTGCATAATTATATTGGGGGGGGTTGCCGGCACCAACAGCGTGTATTGCCTTTAAGTAATATTTCAGACTGGAAGTACTCTGGTGATAAAAAATAATTCCACATTGCAGTTCTTCCAAACAACTTTGTCCTTCTCAACCCCACCATCTGAAGACATTTAAAATAAAAATGTCCATGGAAAAGACCACTACTTTTCTCCATGTTTATGTCCCCACCAGTTTATTTCTGCTTGTGAGTGATTGACAGGAGTCTTAAGCCCACTAATAAGTATTAATACTAATAAGCCCAATAATATGATGTTCAGTTGTTAAACGCAAGCAAAGGGGGCCCTCTAGTGGTCGGAATAAGTTGCGCTAACGTATGTTTTGTCTTTGCGGTGTTCCCGTAGCCAGTTCGGACATAAGAAGGAACTAACAGACATGTTTCTGTCACTCTGTTTGCATGGCCCCATAAACGTTTGCCTGTGAGTATTTTATGTTCAGTTGTTGTAAAAATGAATAGAATAAAATATCTCTGATGTGAACCTTTGGTGCTGGATAAAAAAGACATTATAAATCTTAAATTAATCTGTAAATGCTAATCGTTAGCGTGTCTATGGATTTTCCCATTCAAGTTAGCTTTGAGCTAGTAATCTTTTTCCCATTCATTTAAATGTTTAATGTCATGTAAATGTTCTAAGGCAGTGAACAGAACTCAGACATATTTTGTATGTATGTTGCAGTTTTACAGTGAGTCTCAAGTAAAAGATTTGGAGAGAAATTTTGGACGTCCGGCTTTTCTTGGGAAACCTGTTGTCTATCTGCCGAGCTAATCGCTACACGCACACAAGCAGGGGCAGAAGAATATGAGTGTACTGTCCTCGCTAAGCCGTCTGTACTTAGTCTGAGCTAGACAGCAAGCTAAACTCTGAATTGACGATGCAAGATATGTCCTCTTTGAAGTTTTCAGCTTTAATGTACATACTTGACATCATGCAGATTAACAGAGTGAAACTATAAAATAAAGACAAAATAAATCAATTAGTTATGTCTATTAATGATATGCATATTCACGGAGAATGCATAGATGTAATTACTATAAACTTAAATTAACTGCTAATACAACAATCACATCGTAAATAAGTAAAGTTAGTTCAAAGGCTGGCATATTATACCTAAACACAACCAATGAATTTACATAAACTTAGCATGAGCCTGCATAAAGAATTAGCAACCCATCTCCGACTGCTAGCATTAACGAATTAGCTCAAACATATTAATAACACACTGTAATAAACACATCCAAAATAACATCATAAACATGTTTTCTAACGGCACGTTTGCATGTGAAATTATTAAGCAAACAACAGAATGATTGATACATACAGGCGTTGCTTCTGCAGGAGTTAAACAAAGTGTGATTCAGCATTACTCGGAAAGTTTGCCCGCTTTTGTCCTCTCAGCTATGTGCACAGTTCACACAGAGCACCGGCGCTTGGTTCTACAGTGCATGTGGAGCGCCAAAATAAAAGCATGAGTTTCAAAATAAGAGTCCGTATGTATAAATGAACTAAGACTTGCTTGAAAGGCAGAACGGCATTAACAGGAGATTACAAAAATTGTCGGCATTATTTAATGAATGCGTTAACGCAGTAATAATGCGTTAACTTGCCCAGCCCTAGTTAAAACAAAATATATCGCTCATCCTTCACTTGGACCATATAGTAATTTTATTTCTAACTAAATGCTTTCTCATACGTTTATGTGGCCATCTGCCTATGTAAATTCCTTGAGATTCAAACACTTGTTGTTTCATGGACACTTTCAGCCACTGCTTCCAATGCACTGACGTGATGATAACTATTTAAAGTATCTGCAAAACTAGGCCTTGATAAGGACATGCTTAAAAGACATAGTGTTCATCATTTTGTTTCATTAAAGTACTGTTTTTAAGTACTGTGTCTCAGAGTACTTCACCATGCATTATTAAAGCCCTTATCTCATTTGGTCTCTCTGGGGCTTTACCGTGTCAGGATATGAAATGTGAATGTTTTAATTTCCTAGAAACAAGTCAGACTTCTAGGAAATCTGAAGAAAGTCTTTTCACTCTTCTACCACCTAAATTTAATGTGTCGCGATACCTTTGTCCATATAGTGTATGACTTAGGCAGTTATTCTGTGAGGCTAATGATATGCATAAACTACATATAAATACTGAAGATATCAGAACAGTTTCTTATGTTGACTCATGAGCATATACATATATACTGTATGTACACACTACACTGTGGTTATTTATACAAGGTGAGAATGTGGATCTTTATATCTCTAGAGAATATATGTATGTGGGTTAGGTTATAAGTGATTCATTACAAGAAAGAAAAGAAAGATGTGTTACTTTGCTCTCTAAGGGATAGAAAGTGAGGAAAACGTGTTTTTTACCACTGACTGTGTGCTTCCTGTCCTCTTTCCTCTGCAGTACTCCAAGCAGGTGGACTCCAGGTTCGGAGCATACGTGGCCTGTGCCTCCCTTGTCTTTCTTTTCATCTGCGTCATCCAGATTGTCATCATGCCTCCGTGAGTCACCACTATGAAACACTGCAGAGGAATATTGGTTTGAAAAAGTATTCCTCAGTGATATGTCCATTAATAACTAAAATGTTTATGACGAGATAACAGCAGTTAGACTCAGCACAGACACTTCTGTCACTTCTACTCTTCACCAACAGCTGGGATAATGGAGAAAGATGCTCAAATTATCCCCATAAACAACATTCAGGAAATTGGTATAGTCTCAGACGTCAGAAAACAAACAACAAAGTAAGTGGTGGAATATACACAGCACAAGTCCCCACTTGAATTTAACTCGGCAAATAATTCACATCTTTCCATTGGATAATTACTGCAGTGATTAATATGTTTTAGCAGCAACAAGGTTTTTAACCCTTTAACTGGTGTAGTGAGGAGCGTCTCATTTCTTGAACATCCATCAGTTTGATAGAGAGCGTAAATATTAGACTGTTTCATTGGAAATAGGTCATGTGGTCTGATGAGTCCAGACTGATCCAGTTCTATGTGATGGACACATCTAGTCAAATGTTTGTTTATATTAGGTCTATGTTTAATATGAAGATAATTTTGTGTCTTTATTATGCAAGCAAAGGGAAAAAAGACAAACAAAAAATCAAGATTTCAAAACAAAAATGAAGGTTTCAAAATTTTTAGGCTTAACAAAATCAATTGTGTTCTCATTTTCTTTCATTTTAAATCTGAAACTTCTGCTTGCAGGTCAAAATATTTTGTCATTTTAAGTTTTGTTTGCAAGTCCAAAGGGTTTGCACCTCTAAATCTTTTGCAAATCAAAGCATTTTGCTTGCAAGTTCAACTGAACGTGATGAGTGGGATCTACACGAGCAGAAGGGGTGGATTTCTATTGATAGCTTGCGTCAGATTGACAGTGTGGCTGGTGCCTGTAGTACCTATAGAAGTAAGTACCACTTGAAATAGCAAGCAAAACTTTGATTTGCAAAAGCCTTAGAGGTGCACTATCTTTGGACTTGCAAACAACACTTTTAAAATGACAAAATATTTTGGCCTGCAAGCAGAAGTTTCAGATTTGAAATGAAAGAAAATGAGAACACAATCAATTTTGTTAAGCTTAAAAATTTTGAAACCTTCATTTTTATTTTCAAATCTTGATTTTTTTTGTTTCAAAGCTATATTTTTAGTCTGCCTTTTCCCCCTTGCTTGCATAATAAAGACACAAAATTATCTTCGTATTTAAGTGTGTTTGTATTTATGCTGAAATTGTATGACATGATCAAAGAAAAACTGAAGCCAAATTCCTTGTATGTGTTCACATACTTGGCAAATAAAGCTGATTCTGATTCTGATCAGGGTGAGATGATAGGCAGATGGAGTGATTACCCATCATGCCTAGCACCTACAGTACCAGCCTGTGGGGGCAGTGTTATGATCAAGGGTTGCTTCAGTTGGTCAGGTCAAGGTTCAGCAATGTTACATGTCCAAAGAAATAATGGAAATAAATGTTGTGGCATTACATAAAGTCATTATAGTCCCTTTTATACAGCACTTCTGTATTGCGAATATTTCGCCTTTATTCGGGAACAACGTCTGTGTAAAGGAAATGGTGGGATCATTTGGTATCAAAACTGAAAAAGCTCCTTTGTGTATCCTAATGCAACTGCACAACAGTGAAAAAGGGAATATTGACAAATCACTTAATAATCTCACTACTGATATTGTTACCCTGCCCCCCAAAGGGGAGGCAAGGGGTATTGTTTTTGATTTGGTTTGTTTCTTTGTTTATTTCTTTGTTAACACTCTAGCAGCAAAACCATTGGTTGAATTCATACCAAATTGGGATTATACATTGCCAGTGACCCAGAATAGATGTGGTTACATTTTGGGAAAAATAGGTCAAAGTTTTAATGTTTTATGAATTTCTTTTCCTCCCATTTACTTATAATGGGCGAAATTTCAAATGTCTAAAAAAAAATAACTTTGTTATTGTTAGTATTGTTGATGTTCTCTTGTGAGGTTCTTTGCCACCTTCTTGGTTTTTCTCACCCTTTCACTCATTCCTTCTCTTCTCCCGCTTTCTTCTCCTTTCCTCTGTTCCTTCATGTCAGGTCCAGCATCGAAATGTGGTTCAATGTGAGTCAAAATAAAGTCAGTAGAATATCAAGGGGAGCCTCATATACTTTATGAAGTTTCCCTTAGCAAAGCAAATTTGTTCAACACAGAAAGGCGGCCAGACTACTATTCTAGTGTTTTGATCCTGGAAGTTAAAAATAAATTAATTAATTAAAACATCAATTTTGTTTAATTTTACTTCAAACTTGCCACATATATAGAGGCAATTGATATGCTGATATCACCACACACATACACATGATGACATCAACTGGATCAATGCCAAAATAAGCTGCAATACATGCTAGGGGTGGGGTTTGTTGTGCCTGACACCACGTTTTTTTTTTTGTTTAGTTTTTTTTAATGTTTGATATTTTACTGTGGTTAGCTTTTCTCAAATGTTAAGTTTAATCCTTGAATCTAGGAAGCTGTTAAAATCCTTCTTATAGCTTTATTATTTCCTTTTTTAGCCTCAGTTGTGAAATAGATGTACATTTTCATAACAAAAAAAGACAAACAAATTATATCAAATCAATATCAATTTCATTTGATATTCAAATAGACGCTGCAGCAGAGTGGCAGATAGATTCTAAAAGTCTCAAGGCAATCCTTCAGTCCTTTTTTTTTTTAATTTCTCCTTCAGTGAGACGGTCCTCCTGCCTCCACCTCTCACTATTGATCTTCTTCAGCCTATCTCTTTATTAACCTTTCTCTTCCATCCTTTTTATCTTTCAACTCCCCTCTCATCTTTTATTTCATTTTTTACCACTCTGTCCTCAGCAGCATCACACCCCCTCATTCACCAACCCCCTCCTCATTTCTTATTGTTTCTTTTTCTATGTTATTTAATCATGTTCACTCCACACATTCGCTTCCCTTTGTTGAGGTCTATTATCCTCTTCCATCAACCAAATATAATACCTATTCCTCCTGTTAATGTATGCAATAACACAAGATCTCAGAAGTCAAACTCTGTTCTTCATCTTACAACATATGGCATCAGTGTGAATGCAGTAGTCTGTTATATACAACTGAACAGAATGGGCTTCATCCAGTTTCTTTCATAGTCGTAGGAGAAATGACTCTGATTGGGTTTGATTTTTAAAATGCATTTCTGTGATCTAAACACAGTTGGACAGTCCAAACACCAGTGTTCACATCCATATCTGCTTTACATCTCTGATCACGTTCTGTTGCCAAACACACACTAGATTTTTCACACGGACTTGCTAACAAAACAAAATAATGCAAGAATAAGAATACACATGTATGGACTATCGCAACTGTTGAGATCAGAAATCGGTGGAGCTCTGCATTTTTGTACCGAAATGTTGGTCTGTTTATTTTCTCTCGTCTCACAATATCCTCATATCTTCTGACTTCTCTTCCACTCCCACACTACAAAAATCTAAATCTTACCAAGAGTATTTGTCTCATTTCTAGTCAAAATATCTCATCGCACTTAAAATAAGACAGTCACCTAAAGAGTAACTTTTCAGTGAGATATAAGAACTTATTTTTAGACATTAGATCTTGAAAATCTTATTTCAAGAAATCTTACCAAGATAATTTCACTTGCTCACAGATTTTTTTTGCTTGATTCCAGATGTTTTTTTTTTTTGCTTAATTCAATATATAACAGAAGCATAACAAGCTCTGGTCTCCAACTGTAAAGAGGACCCATAATAAACAGAATCTTCTGGCACAGTAATCAACTCAACAGGCCGAACATTTCTAAATCTGAATATTACCAGTATTTATGATTCAACTTCAAAAGGAGTTGATTTTCAAAGTTTTTTTTAATTGGAGAGATGATCAGTTATATGTATAGTTGCACAGTGCTTTGTCCACATGGTAAAACAATCAATTTACAAAAAAAGAAGAATACAAAAGTAGCGTGTAATGCAAACACAATTTGAAAAATAGTGGAGCAAAAAGTACAGATACCTGCTCTAAAATGTAAAGAAGTAAAAGTAAAAAGTACCCCTCCATAAATGTACTTTAGTAAAGTACAGATACATAAAACATGTACTTAAGTACAGTTTCGAAGTACTTTTACTTCGTTACATTCCACCAATGTATCACTGGTAAATTGAGTTAAATGGAATCCCCCTAAAACACTTGTTAAAACTAGTCTGATAAAAGAATATTAAATCTGAATTTGCAGTTATTATGTAAGGTTAGTCTGTAGATAGATACCAAAATTCTTTCCTTCGCTGAAGCTCTACTTGGTTAGAACTATGGAGTGAGAGTAAGACAGATTTCCTAGGAAAAGAGATATATTTATGTTTTTTTTTTCTTTTAACTTTTATAGATCTGTGTCTGAAACCAGTTGAATAAAGATCTAAAAGCATCATCTGCATGTAAAAGGCAAAATATTCTCTGATTGTTGATGTACAAAAGAAACCGAAATGGACCCAGAATCCTCCCCTGGGGCGCACCTTGAAGCTTACTTGTCATGACATATTGATGACGTCACATCAAAGATTTTATGATGAATTCAAGTGTGAATTTTCGACTAAGAAATGTATTCGGCAAGAATGGAAGAAGGATAAATTGGAGAGGACTCCTGTAATACTGTACCTCACAGATGATTACACATGGGAGAAAGGAACAGATAGACATATTCTGGAAATTTCTATCATCCATATTGATTTACATGATGTTTTCAACCAGGAAAGTGAGTACAGGTTGTAAAGATGCAAAAATCTGACATTCTTAATGGTATAATCCTGGGACAAGTTTCATAAGGGTTGATTTTACATGTGATGCAGATTATTTGAAAAGAAAGAAAAGAGAAGTAAATGCTGCTGCCTACATTTTCCCTTTGTTTACCTTAACATAGACAGAGTATTGGAGAAACTGACAGCAGAGAGTAGAAATGAATCTACATTTGTGTGTAATTGTGCTCACTTTCTCGTTTGCAGCTCCAATCTGATGATTGGCTTCTTCGTCACCTGCCTCATTATCTTGGCGGCTGTCATGTTCGTGTCAGCTGTGTACTGTTGTTTTGGGGTGAGTAGTTAAAACTGAAGACAAATGAAGCCCACAAACTGAGTAAACTGAACCGAGTGATAAAATAAAACAGTTTAAGGGCCACCGACAACTGAGGACAACAGAGCTTTTGATTTGCATCTTCTTCTTGAACTTCAGGATCTGAAAGATGGGTTTAGGTTTTTTTATTTATTTATTAATTTGCACATCATAAAACAGCAAGAGAAAAATTAAAAAAACAACATTCAAACAAGTAACATGCAGGAGAGGACAGAAGCCAAAAAAGGCCTATGTGAATACCTCCCCGGAAATAAACAAAACACAGAAAAAAAAAAGAGAAAAAAGAATTAAAAATATGATATAACTGAAATAATAAACTAAAGTAAAAACAATAACAATGCAAATACATTTATAAATCATCAAATACAAATCAAATGACATACAACCTTACATTTTTTAATGAATTAAAGTTAAACCTTTAATAACCTCAATACAATGCATTTGATTCTTCTTCTTTTTTTTTTTTTTTTCATATATTTTTATTTCACAAAAGAAAATCATCCAGATACAGTACAAATTTAGTGATACAGGGTCTTCCTTCTCCTTTGTGCCCCCCCCCCCCCCCCCCCAAAAAAGGAATAAACCAGCTAAACAGTAAAAGACCAAAAACATAAAAAGTCTAAATATGAATGAATTTTTAAAAAGAAATAATAGTAATAACAATAACAATAATAATAATAATAATAATAATAATAATAATAATAATAATAGGGGTAGCAACATAAGCATAATCGTAGTGATGCATACTGTAGCATAAATGATAGTAGTAGGGCAGTATTCAGCATTTGATGTACAAACTCAAACCTTTTCCGTACCAGAGAGTAAAGGCAAAGCAAAATACATTAAAGAAAATTCAAGAAAAATCATGAATGCATTTGGATGTGTTCTGCTTCTGACCTTAAATGCTCTTGAGGGTTTTTTTACACAGCTATAGTTTTGTTCTTCCTGTGCATATTTCAGGGTTTCTATGGCTACATTCAGAAAGCAGGCCTTAACACACAATTCAGATTTTTGGGTGAAATCTGATTTTTGTGTGTGCTTGTTCATATTACACATTAAATGCAACTTCTATCAGTTTTGAGTATGAACTGAATGCAACCTTGAAGTGACCCCCATGCGCAAAAGAGGTCCTGATGACCACACAGGCACTGTGTTTATGGAAATAAATATCTTTTTCCCGCTGCTCCTCCTCCTGGGATGCAGAATTGTGACATTTGTCGCATTTCCATGACGTAAAAATTGAATAAATGCAACCTGGCCATTCAGACTGAAGTCCCATTTCAAAATATCAGAAACGTATCGGATTTAGGACCACATGAAAGTGGCCTGGGATGGATTTGTCCTGTTCAAACTGTCTTTAACAGATTGGATACAGGTCACATATGGGCAAAAAAATTGGATTTGGGCCACATTTGCCTGTAGTCTGAACGCAGACTAAGTCTGTCTATTTCAATTTTACAGTCATTTCTGGACAATAAATCGCTACTTTTTTCACACGCTTTGAACCCTGTGGCTTAAACAATGATGTGGCTAATTAATGTTTTACGGGCTAACAAGCTTCATGCCACCAGTGCATTTAGGCTCGTCACACCAGACCAATGCAATTACCAAACAGGTCTCAGTGGAACAATGAAACTGTTCAAATCACTGTAAATCAAACGCACTCACACTGAATTCTTCAGATCAGTCATTTTGCACATCATGCACACACCCTCATCATGGAAAAGACATGAAGAAATGCATATGAGGCAGCTTTCAAGTTAAATGCGATCGATCTGGCTGTCGAAGAAGGAAATAGACCTGCTGCACGTAAGCTTGGCATCAGTGAATCAATGGTGAGCCGTTGGAAATGGCAGCGTGTGGCTTATATTCAGGTGCACTCAATAGTCCGTAAATTACAGTGTATGATGGGACTAGTTCATTGGAGTATTTTCAGTCCAGATTAGTTAAAGGTGCACGAGACTTTTGTGACCAATTTTTCATCAAATCTGTAAAACCTCAGTCATAGTCAAAGTATTACGAATCTGTAAGTCTTTCTGTGATTGTGGGAAGTGAAGGTTCACGCAGCCGCCTGTCGGCAGGATGAAAAAGCAACAAACACGACACAGAAACAGCTGAAACGTGGAAACGGCTGGAGGAATATGCATAGAGGGAGGCGGCGCTCCAGCCATTTCCGCGTCGTGTTTGTTTCATCCATATAATATCAATCCATATAATATCATATGGTGGCGCAGCCACTGCTAGGTGGCTGCGTGAACCTCCGTGTCCCATTATGCATGTCGCAACAAAATTCTGAAGATGCCCAAGTTACCTCCAGGCTCAGTTTGTAAACAAATGGTTTGTTCATGGTGGATGGCACTTCAAAATTGTTCACTGTGATACAAGAGATTCAGGTGAGTAATCACAGAAAGACTTACAGATTTGTGATACTTAGGCTATGATTTAGGATTTACAGATTTGATGAAAAATTGGTCACGAAAGTCTCCCGCAGTTTTAAAATTTCATGCTCCCCGTCTTTTCTTAACTCCTGACTTTCCTGTGTTGGTTCTGTTTCTCCTTCCCCCCAGCTTTTCCCCATCCCACTGCAGACCCTTTCTAAGAGGATAGTCCAGTCCAGACTGAACAGCACCCTGGTGGGCGTCTTCACCATCATCATCGTCTTTCTTTCAGCCTTTATCAATATTGTAAGTCCTTTTTGACATGAACCCAAAGAGGGATGGAAAAAACCCTGAATGTTCCTCCTCCTTTTAGCCTGATTCTCCTCTGACCTTCCCCCTTGTTTATTCAGTTCACCTGCAGTAGCCATGACCTGCGGAGCTGCATTATGTCTGAGCTCAACATTAGCCTGGACAGCGTGAACGCCTGCCATGCCCACCTTCTCAACTACAGCCTGAGTTCAAAGCAGAGACCCTGTGCAGACAACGCACCCATCTGCAGTTTCCCTGAGGTACAGTACAGGTGTGCTTTGTTCTGTGGGTGTATGTGTCTGCTTTTGGAATACTTTGTCCACCTGAGAACATTATTTGTCCTGTGGTGCTTTGTGTAACTTACAGAAGTGGTCTCATTAAAACTGCTGAAAGGAAGGAAGCTCTGTTTTGTCCAAATCAAGACTAAAGAATATAGAGCTGTGTTTTTCAAACTTAAGGTTACCTGGAATTCAAATGGTGTTGCCTGAAATTTCTAGTAATTGATAAAAATACAAAAAAAAACCCTTACTAATAAAAGATATATGGTGAGTTGAGAGAGACAATCCCAATACATAACAGATGTGACAAACTCTGAAGCTGAAACTGAAGCACTGTGGTACTGTTTATCTTTCAAATGTTCATTGTGGTCAGTTTAAGATGCTGCTGCTCTTTCATAATTCATAGTTTGAGTTATTGTTTTTTCAGTAATAATTGTCAGCCTTGTAAATACAAGCTGGACTGACTGTACATACCCTGACCAAGGAAAATAAAATTCTCACTTTGTGCAATAATCTCAACCTGGCTTTTCTGCCTCCGTCCATAATAATATACATTACATAGCCTAAATGTTGTCTAAAATTAATGTTTATTTGTAACATAGTATAGCAAACTATTACATGATCAAAAACAAATTAATTTTAGCAAAAAAATGTCTCCGCTTTGAATGTCTGGGGTTGCCAGATATTTGTGATGTTCAAATGGGGTCATGAGCCAAAAAAGGTTGGGAACCACTGGTATAGTGAGTGTCCATAAAGTCTCTTTACAATTAAAAAAATATATATATTACAAAAGTAATTGATGAGATATGTTAATCAGATTTGTTCTATGTACTCAGCAGTTATCACAGTTTTTAATCACATTGTGGGATCATGTCCAGTCAAATCATTGATAAATTATTGCAAATGTTTACCTTTTGACTGAATATGTGTCACCACAACTGGATGACCATCAATAACCATCATTTTCCAGATAGATGGTGCACCACCACACTGGGGACTGCATGTTGGTGGGCTCTAAATCAAACATTTCCAGACCGCTGAATTGGAAGGGATGGCCCAATTCCCTGTTCACCTCATTCCTCAGATATCACTGCCCTGGATTTCTTTCCAAGATGAGATAAGATAAGGCTTTATTCATCCCACCATGGGGAAATTTCACATTTGACAGCAGCAACATACAACACACAAGTGCAAAGAAAAAGACAGGTAAAAAAAAAGCCACAAGGGAGAAATGAAATAAAATAGAAAATGAGAAATTTGGTATTTGTATAAATATTTATATAAATAGAGAATTAGAATTAAGCATTTTGAAATGTGAATAGTATTTACTTATTTACATTGTGATTGCATATGGTGTGATATGGGGGGTGGGGTAACTGTGAGTGAACTGTTATACAGTCGGATGGCTGTGGGGAGGAATGACCTGCGAAATCACTCCTTCTTGCACAGGGGATGTAAAAGTCTGGTGCTGAAGGAGCTGCTCAGGGCCTCTACAGTGTAGTGCAGGGAGTGGGAGGGGTTATCCATAATGGATGTCAGCTTTGCCAGCATCCTTCTGTCCACCAGCTCCTTGATGGAGTCCAGTAGGCAGCCTAGGATAGAGCTGGCTCTCTGTCAGTTCATTGGGTCTCTTCCTGTCTCTGTCTGTACCCAGCACACGATGGCACAGTGGACTGCAGAGGCCACCACAGTGCCAGAAAATGTCCGGAGCAGAGCCCTGTTCACTCTGAAGGACCTCAGTCTCCTCAGCAGATGGAGGCGACTCTGGCCCTTTTTGAACAGGGTGTCTGTGTTGTCAGTCCAATCCAGTTTATTGTTGAGGTGAACACCCAGGTACTTAATAGAGTCCACTATCTTAATGTCCAAGCCCTGGATGTTCTATGGGGTTATGTTAAAGATATCGTCCCAATCCCAATTCACCCCTTAGCCCTCCCCCTTGGCCCTTGCATTTGGCACTACCCCTTGAAATGAAGCTGAAAGGGTTAGGGGTTGAAACATTCTCCTGTGAAATGGGACAACCCTGTGCGACCTGTTATGTCATCAGCAGTCATCGATGCCGCTATTAACAAATGCAAAAACTTTGTTTCCACAAGTATTCACCATAGCATCAGTAGCTGTAACCATCTCTGTTCCATGGGCTTTGGTCATCTTTTTGTGGCTATCAACTATAAACCACAGAAATGCGATCTGTAACACATTAAAATGGCATTAAATGGTCGATCAAATGATTAAGTTGTTTACAAAGAAAATATGTACATTTGTGTGTTTCTTTCATCACACTGCTGCACTTTTAGGCTGCGTTTACCTCCATCAATTCAAACAGAATTATGGGAAATTTCTCCTACCCCTCCGTTCATACTGTGGTCCTGAAATATCTCAGTTTCAAGGACTATACAGCCTTTCCTATACAGGACTATACAGCCTTTCCTTAGCCCTTCCCCTCCGACTAATTGAGAATCGGGACAACACTACCCCTTCACATGTACGCGCAAAATGGAGGGGGAAGGGGGAAGGGGAAGGGAGAAGCCCAAAGGGTGAGTTGGGAATCAGCCATCAGGTATCGAACAAAGATACAGGACATCAACAACCTGAAGTAGAAGATCACTGATGCCATTGTTACCATTGATGGGGCCATGATACAGCCAACATACCATCTAAATGTGCTTCATGCAGCTAATGGTGTCCATACAGAGGTGGAATAAATGAAAAAAACTTCAATATCTGCTTTTCATGTTGTAATAAGTTCCACCAATTTGTCTATTCATTTGTAAAGAGACTTTTTGGACACCCCGTGTATAAAGTAGAGGATTTGATGCTGATTTAGAAAAGTGCAGTCAAAATATCATGGCTATTATAACTGCCATGCTGCTTTTTGTCAAGCCATGGAATAAAGCATTAGTCACATCTGATGGTAATTAAAGCTGCCAATCACACATGGTATTTAACCCCCGACCCCTGAAAGGTGAGGTTCTGAATGGTAATGATGGAAGTTTAGACTGATGATGCCACAAAACTACCACTGAAGGTATAGTATGAGGAGCAAGTAGAATAAAAGTGCAAAGGCCTGTAATGAGCAACAATCAGCAAACAAAAGCATGTCTGTAATGGAGGCTGCTGTCAGGAAATAAGGATAAGTTACAATGAATTACTGTAAGTTACTGGTAAATCCACCTCAAATTACCAGATTTTAGAAAAAACTGTTCTTCTCTGATTTGCTTCATACTTTCAGAAATAATGTTAATAATCATAGTAAACAACAAAATTTTAACATTATATCTTTATTAGGTTTTCAGATATATGGCTTTAAAAACGTGGCCACTGATATAAAAACTGTGTAAGTAAGAGTTACCGAAAAAGATGCTGAGTAAAAGAAACCATGACTTTTGAACTATTTATGATGGTTGCATGAAATTTTCAGGACTTTTTCTAACGTACAAAATGTCTTTGAATCTTCTTTTACTGAAGTTGGTTGGATATTTGCTTAATTACAGCTTCTAAATTCTGCTTTAAAACATTAGTCCCTCGACCATCTTCGGAGCGGGCACATTGTTGCCTCTTGGGGGGGGGGGGGGGGGGGCTGGATCCCCCCTCTCTGTGGTGTCTGCAGGATGGCCAGGCCCTGGGGCCCTCTTGGTCGGTCCCTGATCCTTGGAGGGAGTGCATTTGTGGTTGCATGCCTGTGTTCTTCACCTCAGTCTGTTTGCCTGGTTCACTCTGTCACAGCAGATTAATGTGAACAACTGATGTTGTGTGGATTTGTTACTGGTATTATTTGTTATAGGTATCATTTGTGCGAACGTAGAATACGATATTTTGTTAATGCTTCTTATATTCTTCATTTCATAGGTCTTATGTATTTCATTGTTGTGTTTTTTGGGGGTTTTTTTTGTAGTTTTGTTTGTTTTGTTTTGTTTTTCTCTCTCTTCTGCCCAGTTTACTCAGTTCTGGTTGTAGTTATTGTTACCATTATAATTGTCTCTATGGTTGTTGCTGTTTGTATTGTTGATACTTTCTTGTGAGGGTCTCTCTTGTTCTCCCCCCCCACCCCCCATGTCAGGTCCGGCATCGAAATGTCGTTCAACAAAACTCATAATAAACACAGTAGAATATCAAAGGGCGCCTCATATACTTTATGAAGTTACCCTTGGCAAAGCAAATTTGTTCAGCACCGGGAGGAACCAGACTACCATTCTGCTGTTAGGACGCTGGACAAGACAAGTAGAAAAAAAAAAAAAAGTAGTGTGAGATACTCCCTGCTACAATGTCCAAATAAAAGAGGATACACAAGCAAAGGTGTCAGAAAAATGGGCAATGATGACTGGGAGTACAGTTGGTGTCAGCTGCTGCC
Organism: Sphaeramia orbicularis; assembly: GCF_902148855.1. Lineage (NCBI taxonomy): Eukaryota > Metazoa > Chordata > Actinopteri > Kurtiformes > Apogonidae > Sphaeramia > Sphaeramia orbicularis. Next base: position 46,926,139 of record NC_043977.1, on the reverse strand, counting down.
TTATCGGTATAGACAGCTGCCTGTCAGCCAGCTGAGCCCATTAAAGAAAAAAAAAAAAAACATTAGTCTTGGTGTACCTCAATGTAGAAGCATCAGATGTCTCAAATTCTGGTATTTATTTCTTATGTTGTAGTATTACTGTAGTGTTTTTCTACCAGAAAAGCAAGAAGAGAATATTAATTAAATACACTGATCAAACGCTTAAAGTTTTGCTTTTACTGACACTGCAGTTTGTTTGGCTTGCACAGGATAAAACATTAACCAATATGTCATGGTTTGAACAAAGACGTTTTCTGAAAACTTCAGAAAAGCGTTGTTGTTCATCAAACTGGAAAGGTTTAAAGCAGGAAGAATACAATGTTTTGAAATGGTCCTGATTTGAATCCTATTGAAAGACCAAATGCATGGATGCAGTTCTACAAATTAAGGCCGTGTTTCCACTATGTGGAACCGGCTCGACTCAGCTCTGCTCGGCTAGACTCGGATACCAGGTACTATTCCTGGAGACCATTTCCATTATAAGGTACTACCGACTTTAGAGTACCTAGACATCATAGCGATGCGGCACAGAACTTCCATGTCGTCTGCTCAGAGAGTTGCCGAGAAACTTGCTAATTGCGTGTTGTCATATCATCGTTTTAGAGTGAAAAAAGGTATGCATGCCAAACCGCCGGCGTACCTACAGGGTGGGGAAGCAAAATTTACAATGAACATTTAGTTGTTTTTTCTCAGCAGGCACTACATCAATTGTTTTGAAACCAAACATATCTTGATGTCATAATCATACCTAACACTATTATCCATACCTTTACAGAAACTTTTGCCCATATGAGTAATCAGGAAAGCAAACATCAAAGAGTGTGTGATTTGCTGAATGCACTCGTCACGCCAAAGGAGATTTCAAAAATAGTTGGAGTGTCCATAAAGACTGTTTATAATGTAAAGAAGAGAATGACTATGAGCAAAACTATTACGAGAAAGTCTGGAAGTGGAGGAAGCAACAAAAAACGTACCAAAGCTTTTATTAAAGCTCTCAAATCCAAAATCCTAAAGGATCCAACCAAATCCATGAGAAAAATGGCAATTGAACTTGAGGTTATAACAAGACCATTAGAAATGCAGTAAAATATGATTTGAAGATTTAAATTCTCATGACTTTCAATAAACTAATTGGTCATCCACTGTCTTTCAATCCCTGCCTCAAAATATTGCAAATTTTGCTTCCCCACCCTGTACTCCCAGAAATATAGCCTTTTAAACTACTTATTTTTGCCTTTTAATGCTTTTTTCACTCAAACCTAACTTCTTAACCATGTCTTTTTAACTTGAGTGGTTTAATCTAATAATCGAAGTGACCGATTGTTAGCTTTCTTTTCTCACTGTCTTCTTACCTATACAGTGCCATCGACCCAAACTGCCATCAAGGCAGGTAAGTAGTCGCCATCGACCCAAACCGCCATCAAGGCAGGTAAGTAGTGTAAGTGGAGCCTTACCTGTGGCTGTCACTGACCGCTTTCCGCGCTCTGCCCCTGGTATCTTGCTGCTACCACCATGGCATCATCCACATCACCCAGAGATAGTCCGCTCGTCCATGCCAACAAAAGCCTGGTAAAGGCCTACCAGACGACCGTGGATCTCAAAGAGGAAATACTGCGCCTCTCCTCAGAACTAGCGGAGAAAAATGCCCAGCTCTGTGGTTTCTCCAGCCGCCTTCCCACACTGTCCAGTCTCTTTCTGAAAAGCGCAGAGAGGCCCAAGTCCCTTGTGATGATACGGTGTTATGGGATCCATTCTCTGCCTGTCCTTGTCCCCCGTGTTCAACACCCTGGTCTGAAGTGGTGATTCGTGGCTGCAAAAAGAACATGAGCAAAGTCTCATCACCGTCGAGCATCAGCACATCAGGCCGCTTCAGCGTCCTGTCCGTGGAGGACACTCTGGCTCCCCCCGCCATGGCTAGTGTGCTCCCCATCCCACCTGGCTCTGTCCGGGAACCAGCTCCTGCTGCCACCGTGGCTGCCACCGAGCTGGTTACCGGCACCAGTCGTGACAACGGTCCCCCTGTGAAGCCCCCGATCCAGGGTCCCCGCTCCTCTGCCCGGCGCCACCTTCTCCGAGAAGCCATCCGCCGTCACTCCGACGGTCCACCCGTGGAATGTCCACCTGGAGAGACCAGTAACCCTTCACCTTCAACACCGTCTCCTCGACCACTTTTCCCTGCGACCATCGCTATCCTCGGGGACTCCATCATCTATAATGTCTGATTCTTTAATGCCACAACCAAGTGTTTCACTGGTTCAACATCCTGTTGAACCAGTGGCTCCATCCTCCATGAACTGCCTCAGCTGCTAATCTCACTGCCATCCACCGTTATCTGTATCATAGTTCACGTGGGCTTCAATGATACTTCTCTTCAACAGTCCGAAGTGACAAAGGTTCATTTTAAAAACCTCTTTGATAAACTGGAAGGCTGTTTTTATTTCCGGGCCCCTCCCCTCCTTTGCCCGTGGTGTGGGCCGTTTCAGCTGGCTCCTCAGCCTGAACACCTGGCTCCAGTCCACCTCTACTCTGAATGGCTTCAGTTTTATTGATAATTTTAATCTGTTCTGGAACTGCTCCTCCTTTTACAAGTCCAATGGTGTCCACCCCTCTAGACTGGGCAGCAGGGTCTTGGCACAAAACATTCAACACTCTGTCCTCACTAAAACCACACCCATGCCTATGTGACTATGCTCTCCCTCTTCTGCTGCAGTCACCTGCTCCCCCTGCTGGTCACATCAAATATCACCATGTTCAGAGTGTCCTGTAAAGCCTGTAGTGAGAATGAGTACCACCCCAAATGATCTCTCCTCCTCTCCCAGGCCCTCACTGTTCACCTGTCAATCAACTTTCTCAGTGAATTCTTCTTCTTCCCCATCACTGGCAGCCTACACCTCTTCCTTGCTCTTCCCCATTCCTGTTATTTCCAGTTCACGTATGGGGTTTCACTCTGCTAAAAGGCATCGTAGGTGGTTGAGACCGATCCCATTACACACAGCAACCACGAACACCATGATGCCACCACCACCTAGTCGGTTTGGGTTACTAAATGCACGTTCCATTGCTAATAAATCCTTCTCCCTAAATGAGCTTTTCACTAACAAGAACTTGGACGCATTATTCCTGACGGAGATGTGGCAGAGGGATGGTGAGTTCATTCATTTAAATGAGCTGTGCCCTCCTGGCTGCTCTGCTGTTGGTCAGCCCCACCCCCGTCGCCAGGGTGGTGGCCTTGCTGCAGTGTACCAGGACCAGTAGACATGCAGAAGGATGAGCACCAATGACTTTCCCTCATTTGAGTCACAAATGATCACGATTGGCTCCTCCAATGTGTTTTCCTTTTTTTTTAATCTACTGTCCCCCTGGCCCTGCTGGTGCCTTTTTAAACGATTTTAGTGATTTCATAGCATTAATAATAAAACTGGAGAAGGTTTTAATTCTTGGGGATTTTAATCTGCACATTAACAATGACTCATCCAGCCCAGCAATGGAACTTTTAGCCATGACTGACACTTTTAACCTTAAGCAACATGTATCTGGCCCCACCCACAGGAAAGGGCATACCCTGGACCTTGTATTCTCATTGGGCTTACACGTCACAAATGTGTGTGTTGAGGATGTCCACTTAAGTGTTTATTGTGGTGTGTTTTTTGATTTGTGTGTGCCTCTTGAGCCCAAGCCTGCACCTAGAAGGGCCAAGTGGAGGATTATTACAGAGTCCACAGCCCAGGATTTCTGTGCCCTGTTTTAACCCTTTTCTTTTTAATGAGTGTTCCAATGTTGATGAGTTTATACAGTCCTTTGCCACACACGGCAGCTCTATTCTTGACCAGGTGGCTCCCCTGAAAACTAATGTCACTTGCAAGTGGTCTTGTCCTTGGATGAATGAGAACATTTTAAACTTCAGGAGAATTTGTCGCAAAACTGAGCGTCTTTGGAAATCAACCCAGTTGGAAGTACACAGGTTACATCTTAAGGATCTCATAACCCCCTTAAATAAAATGATTAAGGAGGCGAGATCTAGCTATTTCCACAAACTCATAGCTACAAACAAGAAATACCCCAAAGTAATCTTTGACGCAATGGAGTCCATTGTGTCCCCTGCTGTCCCTGCTGCCCCTGTGCTCTGTAAAGCTGACATCAGTGACTTCCCAAATTTTTTCACAGACAAGATCAGGGATATTAAACACAATATCCCACCACCCTCTGGCTGTCTGACCCGAGCTGATCCCCCTCTTCAAATCTAGTCCTCCATTGACCCTGTGACGCTGGAGGACATCTCGGCACTTTTATCTTAAATGAGACCCTCCTCCAGTTCTGCAGACATCCTCCCCCATAAGCTTCTTGTCAGTGTCTTTGACACAATTGGACCATGGGTCACAAAGTTTTTTAACCTGTCGCTCTCAACTGGTTTGTCTCCCAGCTCCTTCAAACAGGCCATCTTAGAACCAAAACTAAAGAAAACTAACTTGGACCCCACTGAACTCAAAAGCTACATGCCAGTATCAAAGCTCCCCCTACTGGCCAAAATCAGTGAGAAGGCAGTGTCTAAACAACTTACAGCTTTTCTGTAGGCACACCAGATTTATGACACTTTTCAGTCTGGGTTTAGACAACACCACTCAACAGAAACCACACTATTAAAAGTGTCTAGTGACATCCTGATGGCGGCCGACTCCGGGAAATCCACGGTCTTGGTCCTGCTAGATCTCTCCTCGGCCTTTGACACAGTGGACCATACCATAATGACTGAGAGACTGAGGGACCTGGTAGGGATGTCAGGTCCTGTGCTAGACTGGTTCTCCTCTTACCTGACTGGCAGAAGCTTCAGCGTGTCAATCAATAACATCCAGTCTGACTCAGCGGATCTACTGTGTGGTGTGCCCCAAGGCTCTGTCCTGGGACTAGTCCTGTTCTTACTGTATGCCCTCCCGCTTGGCCACATTATCCGGCAGTACAGTGATGTCTCCTATCATCTATTTGCTGATGACATCCAGATGTACTGCTCCTTTAAATCCTCTGAGCCCCACAAACTGAGTTCCTTAATCAACTGCTTGTCAGAGCTGAAGCAGTGGCTAAATGATAACAGCCTCCAGCTGAACTCCAGCAAAACGGAGACCCTCATCATTGCCCCGGACAGTGCAATCCCAGGGATTAAACAACACCTCGGAGACCTGAGCTCTTCGGTAAAGACCAAACTGAGGAATCTAGGTGTCATCTTTGACCAGGCCATGTCTTCAGAATACTACTCCGAACACCTAGGGAAAAACTGTTTCTTCGAACTCTGCAACATCTCCAAACTCAGGTCTATGGTGTCCATCAATGAGCTTGAGATGATCGTTCACGCATTTGTGTCTTCTCGCTTAGACTACTGTAACAGCCTGTTCACATGCTTATACAGAAGGAGCTGGCCCGTCTACAGTTTGTCCAGAACTCTGCTGCAAGGCTGCTGACCCGCACAAACAGGAGAGCCCACATCACTCCCATTCTTAAATCACTCCACTGGCTCCCTATTTTATATTATTTTCATTTCAAAATTCTGGTGCTAACTTTCTGGGCTCTACATGGCCAGGCCCCTGCATACATTGCTTCCCTGGTTCAGTCCTACAGCTCGGCTCGCAGGCTTCAGAACAGCGCCTGCTGATGGTTCCACACACCTGTTTTAGCACACGTGGTGACAGGTCCTTTAAAGCTGTAGCACCATGTCTCTGGAATGACCTGCCTCTACACTTACGGTCCATGGACTCTGTAGAGAGTTTTAAAAAACACCTCAAAACACTCCTGTTCAAACAGGCTTTTTAATTTCCCACCTGACTCAGGGCCACCACAAACTGATTACACTTTATGTATTCATCATATTTTAAAACTGTTTTTAATGGTATTTTATTGTGTTTTACGGGTATTCTAATTGTATTTTATTTGTAGTTTTATTCATTTTTCGCAATGTAAAGTTGCTACTTTACAGTGTTACATGTACTCCATGTGTCTCCCCCCTCTTCCCCTCTCACCCAGTCTGTCTATATCTCTGTCACTCTCTCTTTTCTCCTCCTTTACTCTCGCTCTTTAACCCCAACTGGTCAAGGCAGATGGCCATCCTTCAGGAGTCTGGGTCTGCTCGAGGTTTCTGCCTGTTAAAGGGAAGTTTTTCCTCGCCACTGTCACCAGTCACAAGTGTTTGCTCCTGGAGGATTCTGTTGGGTTTCTGTAAATTTGATTTGATTTGATAAAGCACTTTGTGACTCTGTCTATGAAAAGTGCTCTATAAATAAAATTTACTTACTTACTTACTTACTTACTTGTCTCGTCAAGCTCATGCTAAATTTTTACATCTGAATCTCCTTGACCAACCATGGTGTAGTTTTGCAGGCTGTGGTCATGTCAATTAACCTACCGCTATATTTACTGTCAATTTCTGCATCTGTTTTTTGTAAAACGGTGGGTCACAGTGACAACTCTCTGACCAATCAGTGGTCTGCAGTGTCTATACGTCACGTTTTAGTATCTGTTCCCCAGTGTTGGAACCTTGGCGGAGGTGATGCCGAAAAACTAGTACCGGGTACCAGATTCCAGTTCCTTTTTTGTAATGGAAACACAAAAAGGCCGAGTTGAGTTGAGTTGAGTCAAGTCGAGCCGGTACCATGTTGTGGAAACGCAGCATTAGATGACCTTAAAAAAGTGGTTCCCAACAGTAACTGAAGGCTCACAAGTTCAGACCAAACACAAATATTAAGATTGAATAGATTAACTACAATAATTGAAGGAATCTATTGAATGAGTCCATTTATCTACTTTTGGGACTTCTGTTAAAATCTGAAGAAAAGTCCATCACAATCTTTTAAGTGCTATTATATATACACCGAGCAAAAATGTAAACACCTCATGTGACCCTTTACATTTTTAATAGCATTAGCTGTTGCACAATATATTGAATCATACACAATTTAATTTGTTGATCAATGTGGTACAGATCACTGTCCGTTAGAACACAATAGTGGTGTCTGGTGTTCAGGGACATTCATGCGGACATGGTGGGGGCCGGTTGAAAGAAATCTCCACTCAATACCCTGTGTGTCCACCATTGGCTTCCTGTATAGAGTAGTGGTGGGCGATAAAATATATCACAATTTTTAAAAAATAAAATCACAATCTTGATTTTATCACGATTCTATACCTATACCTTCTATACCTATACCTATCTATACCACGATTCTATATATATCTTTGAGACTAATTTGCAAGTTTCTGAACAGTACATCCAAAATATTTCCCTGTGTAAAACATAGCCCTAAAATGGACAATTTAGCCCAAAGAACCTTCCAGAACATTTTTAATTTAAATAGTTTGTGCAATTTTGTCAACATGTGCCAAGAACATAAACGCGCTAAAATGTAAACAACACTCTGATTAAGTGCACTCTTGCAACATAAAAATGAAACTGCACTTGGTTTTTGAGGTAGCATTCAATAAAGTAAAAAAAAAGAAAAAAAAAAAGAACAAAATATCAATGAGGAAATGCCCATTTCAAGAACAATTGTCCTGCCCCCCTCAAATGAAAGTTTCTGAAGGTAAGGAAAAGGAAAATGAGTTACACAACAGTGGGAGACTTAAGTCTTAAGTTTCACTTTCATTTTGTACGGTTGTAGGGTGTACTCATTGTGGAGTACGTATGGCACAGAACCCCCCCCCCATATAAACCCCCACAATTCCACGAGCTCTCCGCTTTGTCGGATCGTCAATACATTCTAATCCTTCACGATCTAATATCGTCATATCGCACACCCCTACTATAGAGCAACACATCGTCTTCTCATCGAGTTGAGAAGATTGTCAGTTGTGACCTGTGGAATGTTTTAATCCGTGTATCATTCGTTCATTCGTTTTTCAATTTAAAACCAAAAATGAAAAAACAAAAAACCGACTTGTTTTTTTGTTTTGTCATTTTCAAAACCAGAATGAAAAACGGATAACGGTTCGTTTTTCCATTTCCCGATTTTGTGCTCAAATGAAAAATGGAAAAAATGGATAACGACCGTTTCATCCGATTTTGCTATTTTCAGTATAGTTAAGTTGTCTGACCCGGAAGTAGTTGTTATCAGGGAAAAATAAACAAACGGAATCGTGGCCGGACTGGAGGAATATTTGCTATAATTAAGCAGCTGTTTGATATGTACAGAAGTGTATTGCATTCACACACAAAAAAAAAATCGTCTCTGTATTTGAATTTAATTTTTTTGAAAACAGTATCTCATTAATTAGGAAAAACAGAGCCAATTTTTTAAAACTAATTTTATACTGTACTATGACGAAATAAAAATTCAGCTCTGATTTTCTCAGTCAATGGGCCAGTAGTGCTGATCCAGGCTGGAGCTCCATTTAAGGAACCCGTTCCATTTTAAGATGTCAGAACCAGTTCCCTTTGAGGATCATGGAACTGGTTTCGCTTACAAAACTCAGACCCGAGCTGTGCTCCCCGCTCTGCGCACGTATCAAGCCATCCTGCTCCGTCAAGCAGCTGCCAGTAGCTTATATCGACAGCGACGTCTATCGATTGACGCTACCCCATCAAAACATGCTACCTTACATTTCGATACGCCTATTTGAAAATGAAATAATGCTTCTACTGTAGAAAAACACCATTATTTACTTATTCATATGAATATGGGTAGAGGAAGCTCATTTCGACAGGCTTATAACTTCTATCAAATAAAGCTCCCACTACAGGTAACATATTTATGCAGGCTTATAACGTCTATTAAATAAAGCTCCTACTATAGAAACACCATTATTTACTTATTCATATGAATATGGGTAAAGGTAGCTCATTTCGACAGGCTTATAACTTCTATCAAATAAAGCTCCCACTACAGGTAACATATTTATGCAGGCTTATAACTTCTATTAAATAAAGCTCCTACTATAGAAACACCATTATTTACTTATTCATATGAATATGGGTAAAGGTAGCTCATTCAGACAGGCTTATAACTTCTATTAAATAAAGCTCCTACTATAGAAACACCATTATTTACTTATTCATATGAATATGGGTAACGGTAGTTCATTTAGACACTTACAACTTCTGTCAAATAAAGTTCCTACTATATAAACACCATTATTTACGTATTCATATGAATATGGGTAAAGGTAGCTCATTCAGACAGGCTTATAACTTCTATTAAATAAAGCTCCTACTACAGGTAACACACCTCACCTTTGTGATACTCGACACATTGAACATGGGACAACAGATGAAACATTACATTCAAATCAACTTTATTTGATATATACACTATATTCACTATTTTGATCTTGGGAGGGAAATTCGGTGTCCGTATTTATCCCATCCGTGATGGCTTCATTTTCTTTCCACAGACCTCCAACCTGTAGGAGGGCACATGCTGCTTCCCATCGAGCCTTTAAAACCTCTGCAGGATGTGTCTAGATGCTTGTGATGTCTCCATTGTTGAGAAACCCCTCTGCAAACTGCAAAATGGCATTTTAGGCATTCAGTTACATATGACTGGCTAAACATAAAGGAAAAAAAAACTGTTTACTACAAACAGTCTGAATTAAAATCTTTACCTTGAACACCTAAATCCCACAGCTACTGGCATCTTGCTGCTTGTTGTGGTGAACATTTTTTACAGTCCATTTATCTCCTCGGACTTCGTGGCCCACCATCCTCAAGAAATTCCTAATTATTGTTTAAAAAGCATAAGAAGCATATGCAATACATGATATACTTGTCTGGATCAACAAGTAGCAGTGTCCTCTCTGACATGGTGACGATCTATAAATGTTTACTGTATTCATGTTATTCCATCACACTGACATATTTGTGTAGCAAACCCTTTTATGAAAATTGACTTCAACTGAAATGCATGCATGCATTTCAGGTCAACTGAAATGCATGCATATATATATATATATATATATATATATATATATATATATATATATATATATATATACACAGGGTGGGGAAGCAAAATTTACAATATTTTGAGGCAGTGATTGAAAGACGGTGTATGACCAGTTAGTTTATTGAAAGTCATGAGAATTTATTTGCCACAAGAAAATTGACATAATAGAAAATGTTTTTATTCTATGTGTCCTCCTTCTTTCTCAATAACTGCCTTCACACGCTTCCTGAAACTTGCAAGTGTTCCTAAAATATTCGGGTGACAACTTCTCCCATTCTTCTTTAATAGTATCTTCCAGACTTTCTTGTAATAGTTTTGCTCATAGTCATTCTCTTCTTTACATTATAAACAGTCTTTATGGACACTCCAACTATTTTTGAAATCTCCTTTGGTGTGACGAGTGCATTTAGCAAATCACACACTCTTTGACGTTTGCTTTCCTGATTACTCATATGGGCAAAAGTTTCTGAAAAGGTATGGATAATAGTGTTAGGTATGATTATGACATCAATATATGTTTGGTTTCAAAACAAATGATGTAGTGCCTGCTGAGAAAAAACAACTAAATGTTCATTGTAAATTTTGCTTCCCCACCCTGTATATATATCTCAGAAATAGGTCTGAGGAAAATGGAAGAAAACCACTAAAATCCAGTGAGCACCTACATTTACAGGACAAATCCATCTTTTTAACACTGGAAATTTCATCCGAAGAATGGGTTTCACATCAAATTATTGTTAATTCAGGTTACTGGTGTTAGGTGTTGTGTCTAGATAAAAACAAACAAATAGATTGCTTTTCTAAGAGGGTGAAATCTTCTGGAAAACAAACTTCCAGCTACCACAGCACAGAGCTGATGAATGGATTCCTGTTAAAAAACTTAAGTGTGTAACACTAAACTGCACTCCAGGGAACATTAAACAAATGCATTGAGAACAATATAATTTTACATCCAGCATTTTCCTGCTGTTTTTGAGCAAGGATATGAATATATGCATAAATTACCTGTATTACAAAAACAACCCCCCCCCCCCCCCCCAAAAAAAAAAAAATAAATAAATAAATTTTAAAAATCAGTAATAGGGAAAAAACACATTGTGGTTTGGTAATACTTTGTTTGAATTGTCACTTACATCATCAGCCAGCCAGTGACCTGGCTTCTCTTGGGGACTGGATCATCTTTGTGTTCCCGTAGTAGAGCCGTCCTGCACTGAACATTCATAAAGTACATATAAGCAAAAGACATTTTACTAAAACATAGATATATTTTAATACACCTTTGCCTGCTCACCCTTTAGTCTAAACCTCTCAGCATATCTCCTTCAGCTTAATTTTTGAGATTTATTTGACCCGTCTGGGTGTTTCCTCTCAGACAGGTCATGTAGATTCTCCTTGCACCTCTGCTCCATACCTATAAGCCTTCACAAATGTAAAAACTGTACAACACACAACAAAACACATTTTTTTGTAAAAGCCACATTCAGACACTTTTATACACATACACCCACACAAGTTCGAGATTTGCATGTGATAAATGACAAATAAGACAGACTGGGGAACTAGGTATGTAGGTATTTGTGCAGTAAGGCATTTCTTTGGTTTTCCAAACCTAGCCAACTCGTCCTCAGCGTGTATGGAATTATAACTTAATTTACACAAGTGTGGGTAGTTAGGGGAACTGTTAACATAGATTTAGTCAGTTAAATGGTAGGCTACCATTGTTGTCGTTCGTTGAACAAATTTAAACAATAATCTAAACGCCATTGACACCCAGGTGACTCACATACTTAAGGCTAATATCATACAATGAGAACTTCCTTACACTATTGTCATCTCACTTCAATATTCTACGTCTATCCTTCGTGCATATGTAATTGCTTACAGGAATTGTTAACAGATTTAGACATGTTAAATGGTAGGCTACCATTATTGGCGTCTGTTGAACTAACTTGAACAATAATCTAAACACCGTTAACACCCACTTGACACACATACTTAACTCTAATATACAATGAGAACTTCCTTACACTATGATCATCTCACGTCAGTATTCTACGTCTATCTTTCGTGCACATGCACATAATTGATTCCATGCTTACTGCTCAAAAGGCACTATAAAAGAAATATACTTTCAAAATATGACTTACTTCTGCCTGGGGTAGCACAAATCGATGGGCATTTAAACTGTGAAAACGTTTAGGGCTCAGTAGCTCAACTCGACAGGTGGACAGGACACCGGCCACGATTCCGTTTGTTTATTTTTTCCCTTGTAACGACTACTTCCGGGTCAGACAACTTAACTATATTGAAAATAGCAAAATCGGATGAAACGGTCGTTATCCGTTTTTTCCATTTTTCATTTGAGCACAAAATCGGGAAATGGAAAAACGAACCGTTATCCGTTTTTCATTCTGGTTTTGAAAATGAAAAACAAAAAAAAGAAGTTGTTTTTTGTTTTTTCATTTTTGATTTTAAATTGAAAAACGAATGAACGTATGATACACGGATTAATGTTCATCCACTCTTCTTTGAGGGCATCATCTCTGCATCAAGCATGCCATGACATTTTGAGGTGTCCTTTTATTGTCCCGAGTATAAGGAGTGTCTGAGTACTATTAACACTGTTTTGAGCAGCGTCTGGACATGAACCACCTGTGTTCTGGGAGGAATCACTGGATCACTGAGCAAGTGGTCACAGCAGAGATGGACACATTAGACCTCATTCACTTATATGTACGTGGAAATGTTCTTACTTTGCACACAAAATAAGTGTGAATGCAAAATCACTGCGATATTCATGATACCTGCACAACAGCCAGTTTTGTTCTCACCACCTTGTGTGTGTGTGTGAATCAGAAGCATTCTACATTGACAGGCACGTGCTCGCAATTTATGATAAGCATGTGATTAGCATACTACCATGCCCTCATTTCTCCAAGCCACTTGCCTAGAGCTGATTCATGAATGAAGGAGGCAGTTATATGAGGAAAGAAGTAGTAAATTTTATAGTTTGTTAGAAGCGATGGTGCCAAAAGGTAAAAAACAAAAGAACTTTACAACTACAGAAACAGAAACAATTGTGTCTGAGATGGAAACCAGAAAAGGAACACTTTTCAAGAGTGTCTCCTCGGGGCTGATGATGGGAGAAGAAAAAAAAAAAGACGCTTGGACTACAGTAACCAAGGCTGTCAACATAGCATCCCCAGAGAAGGGCACTGTAGCCCAGGTGAAAAAAAGTGGTTCGACACAAAAGGTGATGCCAAAAAATGCATTATGGAGCAGAAGGAAAAAAAAAAGAGCCTGGTGGAGGACAAGGTCCACCTGATCTAACGCCACAGGATGAAAGAATAGCAGCAATAACTGGACAAACATCCATTCATGGATCTCATATTCCTTTGTAAACTAGGACTGTTTTCACTGAATATTTTATATCATGATCACAATGATGAGGGTGAATGTGTGTCAATTTCATGGTTGTTTAATACATTTGACCAATGTGTTAGTAAATTAATGATTTTTAAAAATGGTAATTAAATCTCTTTTTAATGAATGCAGTTTTATATGCACTGCATGTACATAAAAGGTATGTGTTTGCATTTTCTAAGTCAGTATGGCCTTCCTCAGGCAGTTCTAAACTTGTTCGCAGAGTAAGAACAAATTTGGGTACGAAAATATCGATGAATCCCAGATTTGTGCATCAAACGATTGTACACAGAGTTTAAGTACAGATTTGTGCGTACTAACTGTTTGTGAATGAGGCTCATTGTATGTTTACAAATCAAGAGAATTAACCATGTTTCACATTTATAAGACATCATGAGCTCATTTTGGGCCATCTGTCTCGTGTTACACAAATGCTGTACATGGGGTGTTTTTTGCACAGTGTAGTATGTGTATGCAAAAGGTTGGTTGTGTCCAGTTGTATGTAATCATTTGTTAGAATGTGTGTCAACTGTCAGAGCTGCTGCTACAGAATGTACAACTCCTATCCTAACATCCTCTCCCTCCATCTTCCTCCTGCAGTACTTCTCGTCCTGTGTGCTGCTCAGCCTGTTGGCCTGCTCCGTCTTCCTGCAGGTCAGCAGCATTGGAAAACTCTTCCTCATGCTCTTCATTGAGTTGCTTTACCTTTTCATCATGGAGGTGGCCAAAGTCAGCCTCTTTGACAACCAGGACCTGCTGGTCATGGCCAACGCCATCAATTACATGTGAGTCCCTTTCGTTGCTGTGTGTTTGTGTTGTCTTGACAAATCTGTGGCTGTGTGCAGATGCTCTAACAGCTGATGGACTCTTTCTGTGTTCTCCCCCTCACAGTGAGAACACCAATGGAACAAGGTGAGACTGATGGCTCCATTTAAAGCATCACCTGTGTAATCTGATTCCACTAACAGCATCATTATCACTGTACTGGCACAAATGTACCTATAATGATCCACTGGCAACAGATGCTGAAGCTAATGAGCTCTCATTTAGAGGGCACCTTATTTCTGAAGGCACACCTGTATCTGTGCACTAATAAAAAAGTGTGTGTGTGTGTGTGTGTGTGTGTGTGTGTGTGTGTGTGTGTGTGTGTGTGTGTTGGCCTCCAGCTGTGTGATGGACAACAAGGTTCCTCTGAAGATCATGACTCCTGTGGTCATCACCGTCTTCGTTCTGGCCCTCTACCTTCATGCCCAGCAGGTGGAGTCCACAGCCCGGTTGGACTTCCTCTGGAAGCTGCAGGTGTGTATGCATGGAGCTAATTTCATCCCACAAGATGTAGATGAAAATGGACAGGGACCTATTCTTTGTAAGATTTGGTGTCACAGTAAACTTTCCTTTTCAATTACAATTTTATGGTTTCCTTCAATGGGTCCGAGTGTAAAGGAAGGAGAGACAAATGTCACTGAACTCCGCAACGACTCAGCACAGAGTCTTAACCAATTAGGATGTTGTCATGAACTGTCTTTTCCAATATCTCCCACTCTGCAGTCACAAATCTAGCGCAGGTTCTTAGTGTAGAACCACTTTGTTCTTCCTCAGGCTCGAGAGCAGCATCATGACAGACTGTAGCCCCTGAGTTCAAGCACATTGACAATGAAAGACTCCATCATCTTGTTGCATGTACTACTCTTGCCTGTCCTGGCCTCCATTCATGTCTAAATGTAGCTCTGTTTTTCTTTTTGGTTTAGACAGACGAGACCCTTTGCTGGCTTAATTGATTTATTTATTTGAATAGCAGTCACATAGGTTTGGTGGCACTTTGGAACCTGTTTTTTCTGTCCCAGAGCTGTTTCTTTAGCTGCTGAACTGTAAAAAACTGGCCCTTGGTAGAAAAGTCATGCAAATCTCCTGCAGATGCATGTAGCAATTGGTATAAATAATAAAAGAGTCCAAAAAATTGTGCTGTGGCATCAAGTCATCATTATCATCATTATCATTAGCTTTCCATGAGTATAACTTACATGATATTAAATGAAAACCTTGAGAGAAGATAACTGTAGTTGTTGAAAAACTTCATAGTCAACCATGGATTTTTAGGTAAACGTTATGTGGGTCAATATATAATTGTGGTACTTTTTGAGTTGCCTTTACAGGACTAACAGGTATAGTTGACATTTTTGCTGTTTTCAGGCCTAAAATCAACAGAACCATAACAACACATGACATTTTTACACAAAGATTCTTCTAAATATCATGTGTACAGCTGAGTCAAATTGAAATTTATTTATAAAGATATTGTAGTAACACTGTTGAGAGTGTGATAAATCCACACTTGAATCACACACTACTTTATACTAAAGAACTAAAAAAAAGAGGAGAAAAAACATACCTTGGAGTCTTGCCAGTGTTTTCTTCAGAAGGAAGTGACATCATGTGGAGCAGGTCATGTGATTTGGAATTAACACACTTCCTTCAGAGGTGTTTTTGTAATGGGTAACTTAGTTGAAAGTGATTTTTCTGACACAGATACAATTTGTTATTTTCCATATAAAATTGGTTATATTGCCAAAAAAAGAAATATGTCATGATTGGTGTAAACACATGTTCTAACTCTGGTACAGTCAGACATATCTCTGCTGTTTGTCTGATTTGTGTTTCTTTACATGAATCACAGTTGTCTGAATACTGGTTGCAGCAGCACAGCTTTTACAAAACATTATCTTAAGGGAAGTTGTTTTGATGGAATATGCGCAGGAGGCTGTGCACCGTGGTTTCAAATAACCCTACAATAGGAAAAGCTGCATAAAAACAGGTGTCTCTTTGTCAAAACTTGCCATTTTGAGGATACAGTTGTAGCTCAGAAGTTGTTCTTTCATGTAATGAAGGAGAAAACAACAACAACCCACAGATAGCGGAAGGAATAAAGTGAGTGAGGTGTTTAACTTTTTAACCATTAACAGAGACTATGATGGTTTATAAATGTGCCCTGTTGTGCCACATGATCTTATGCATCATAAATCAGCTTAAATTATTGCTCAGACAGTACAGGTGGTGCTCAGACACAAGAGTAAAGCTTGTTTCTCACTATAACCAATTTAAAAGGGTCATATTTTGCTCAATCCACTTTTATTAGTCTTTGGCACATTTATTTGTGTATTTGGACCCTAATAGTTCCAGAGGTTTGAATTTGAACCCTCCAGGTGCTGTAAAGCTATCTTTACATTCATTTTGGCAAAAATCGAGTGGATTTCTACAACCTGTTTTAATTCCTGCTTAATTTGTTATGTCTTTATGATGTAATTAGTTACATCACGACATTTGCACATATAAGGTCAAGACTTCTGACGAACATTTCTCCAAGTACGACATAATTGTTTGTCAGCAGCAGCGGTTGCAGTCCATACTGAAAATATGACCGTACTTCGAGCCAATGACCTAAAATGTTCAGTTGTTGGTTGAACGGGACAGAGCCACACAGTCAATAACCTGGAGGGGGTGAGGCATGAAGTGGCTCATGTGCATTTAAAGGACCAGCATTCAAAATGACCTTTGTGGTGTCATTACTCAGAAATAGGGTTGAAGATGGACCTGTGGAGTTGAATTAATGAAGAATTCAGACCCAAGCATAGCATTTACAGTTTATGTAGACCACAGGGAACTGTTTTAAAATGCATAATTCCTTTTAAAAAAGCAAAATATCACTCCTTTAAAAGTTTTTCAGTATATATATATACTGTATATATAATAATAATAATAATAATAATAATAATAATAATATATTTTATTAAATATGTACATGTCATCTACAGATGTGTCTTACTGGATTAAAGTACTGGGCAGACTGTTGAGTTGATCTGTGGTAGCCTTAGTTGTCTCCTATCTAACTCATGTTGTGACTTCTCACCAGGCCACAGAGGAGAAGGAGGAGATGGAAGAGCTGCAGGCCTACAACCGCCGTCTGCTCCACAACATCCTGCCCAAAGACGTAGCCGCCCACTTCCTGCAGCGAGAACGGCGGAACGACGAGCTCTACTACCAGTCCTGCGAGTGTGTCGCTGTCATGTTTGCCTCCATCAGCAACTTCTCAGAGTTCTACGTGGAGCTGGAGGCCAACAATGAAGGAGTAGAGTGTCTGCGACTCCTCAATGAGATCATCGCTGACTTTGACGAGGTGAGATGTAAATGGCTCCAACAAGAACTTAGACTTTATTAGGTGCAGGCACATAAACAGAACTGAAGTCCACTTAGGTAATATTCCACTGGTGAACCTCATAAGAATTCCTGTTGTTCTGGAGTCAAATGTGTAGTTTAAAAGTTCAGGAAAAAGGCAGCAAATGGAAGTGAGTTTTAATTCATTTTGGTCAAACTGTGCTGCATATTTAACTTAAACTCCAAAACTGGTGTTCAAACTACCCAGCTAAAACTAGACTGAATATTTACTATAAAGGCTCATTAAGAGGCTGGTCAGACATTAGACCCAGATCCTCTAAAAACCTATGCCATCTGAGTCCAACCCTGTTAAAACCTCTTCTGAACACTTTAGATCACAGGTGTCAAACATACAGCCTGTCGTCAAAGGGTCCAATCCTGTTCGTGGGCTGAATTTGTGAAATGCAAAAATTACACTGAGATAGTAACAATCAATGCTATTAAAATCTTTTTAGTTCAGGCTCCACCAATATGATCTGAAGTGGATCGGACCAGTCGGATACTATTATAATAATCTATGAATAATGACAACTATACATTTTTGGTTTTGTTTTAGTGTAAAAAAGTGTTAAATAAAACCTACAGACATCAACAAACTTGCAAGAGTTTGGAGAGAATTCAACTGGAAAAATTTAACAAGTTTCTTTATTGCACCAAATTTAAAAGTAAGTAAGCAAAAAGTAAGCTATTATTAAAAGAACAAACATGTTGGAGGCAGTGTGGTCAAATAAATGCAAACCATGCACATATCTTCTGGCATTGCCCTAAAATAGAACCATTTTGGGACAAAGTAAACTCTGTGATTATTGAGGTACTAGGATATATGGTTACCAAGAATTGTCCCACGTTATATTTAGGAAATATAAGTACAATTGTACTGAAAGAAGATAATTACTTGGTCAAAATTCTTCTCATGGCTGGCAGAAAGGCCATAACAAGAAACTGGCTTGCTACGGACCCACCTAGACGCAAACAATGGTTAGATGTAGTACAGGAAATATGGATGATGGAAAAAATGACTTATACCTTAAGATTCAAAAAAGATGAGTTTGATGGAAAATGGGCCAAATGGATTGGATTTATAAACAAAAACAGCGCTGAAATGGTCATGGGATGCCCTTATTTTCCTATTATTGTATTATTTATGGATATCTTTTGTTGAATACTGTAAACCTCAGCTGGCCTTGCTGTACTGTTTGTTGTGTTTTATGTCCATGAACATGTGAAAAAGAAATACAAATAAATGATAAAAAGAGTTAAATTTAAAAAAAATAGACAAATGTGCAAAATTCTATAAAAATGTGTATTTACAAAGGATCCTTTCACAGAAAATGTGAATTATCTGAACAAATATAAACAACCTGAAATATCTTAACAAAAGTAAGTGTAATTTAATCAATATTCTGCCTGTTACTAAATGTTTTGTCTTTGTAGATCCACTGTGATCTGTAAATTGTAATGCACATGTGTAAATGATAATCTGAGACGTAATATTGTTTAAATTACACTTATTTTTCTTCTGAAATTTCAGATTGTTCATGTTGTTCTCATTTTTAAGGGAACTTTATAGCTGTGAACACATCATATATCAATTGTATTTTTTTTTTCACTGTTATTTTACTGGTCCGGCCCACTTCAGTTCATATTGGGCTGAATGTGGACCCTGAACTAAAATGAGTTTGACACCCCTGCATTAGATCATCAGTGAGGACCAGTTCCGTCAGTTGGAGAAGATCAAGACCATCGGTTCCACATACATGGCTGCCTCCGGCCTCAACGACTCCACTTATGACAAGGCCGGACGCTCACACATCCGCGCACTGGCTGACTACGCCATGAGGCTGATGGACCAGATGAAATACATCAATGAACACTCCTTCAACAACTTCAAGATGAAGATAGGTGGGCAACCATGGCAAATTTTATACCTCTGTCCTCCATTTTACTAATTAACCAATTGTTAAATGTTTAATTTTTATCAATTTGTTGTGCTAAATGCTACCAATAGTGTTGTAATAATTATATCCCTAAAATGGTGTATCCGTGGTGTGATCGTGATATCAAGGACAGATTTGGTTGGATTTCTTCTCCCTTGATAATCAACATACCAGACCCCTAGTGGAAGAACCCTATTGATTTCAGCTTCTCTATGAATATAATGATATAATATTATAATGCCGTGTTTCCACTATGTGGTACCGCCTCGAACTGACTTGACTGGACTCGGCCTTTTTGCGTTTCCATTACAAAAAAAGGACCTGGAATCTGGTACCCGGTACTAGTTTTTTGGTATCACTTCCGCTGAGGTTCCAAGACTGGGGAACAAAACTAAAACATGATGCAGACCACTGATTGGTCAGAGAGTTGTCTCTGTGACCCGCAGTTTTACAAAAAACAGATGCAGAAATTGACAGGAAATATATTCATTCATTCATTCATTTTCTGAACCCGCTTTATCCTCACCAGGGTCACGGGGGTCGCTTGGAGCCTATCCCAGCTACATAGGGGCGAAGGCGGGGTACACCCTGGACAAGTCGCCAGTTCATCGCAGGGCTGAACATATAGAGACAAACAATCACTCTCACATTCACACCTATGGGCAATTTAGATTAACCAATTAACCTATTAGTGCATGTCTTTGGATTGTGGGAGGAAGCCGGAGTACCCGGAGAGAACCCACGCAGACACGGGGAGAACATGCAAACTCCACACAGAAAGGTCCCACCCCCCGTCGACTGGTGTTGGAATCGAACCCAGGACCTTCTTGCTGTGAGGCACAAGTGCTATCCACTGCACCACCGTGTCGCCCGTACAGGAAATATAGCGGTAGATTAATCCACATGACAGCCCGCAAAACTACACCATGGTCGGTCAAGGAGATACAGTCTTTGGTGGCTGACGTAAAAATTCAGCATGAGCTTGACAAGACAACACACAACGAGTGAGTTTATCAGCCACTCTGAGCAGACAACACAGAAGTAATGTGCTGCATTGGTATGACATCCAGGTACTATAAAGTCAGTAGTATCCTGTAATGGAAATGGTCTCCAGGAATAGTACCTGGTACCCGAGTCGAGTTGAGTCGAGCCGGTTCCACGTAGTGGAAACGTGGCATATGTCATCCACATGGGGGTGCTTTAGTTGAAAATCAGTTTTTTGGACATAAATCTAGCAATAATAGGCCGATTGAGATAAAATGTAGTTCATATTGATCATCTTACAAATGTCCATTTTCTTGCTACCATCCAGAGTTCATATGGTGTCATTTTCATTCACTAGGTGGAGTTTTGTGGGGGTCCTCTGACCAGTATTCTGCCTTTATCAGGTCGATATAGCTCAATTTGAGTTCATATCGATTGTCTAACAATTCTTTCTTCATGCCACTACCTTGAGTTTACAGGATGTCATATTTTGACACCTGGTGGTGTGTTTTTTCCAAATGGTTGAGGGAGCTTATGTTGAAAAATCAGGGGTTTTTTTGGACATTATTAAAGAAATAGTCGGCCAATCAAGCTCAAATTTGGTTCATATTGATCGTTCAACAAATATCTAATATCTTTTCTGACATTCTTCAGGCCAAATGTCCTTAGTGTGAACATGATAATTATCCCCCTTTAGCACCAACATAGGTGACCCCCAGGGGAAGAACCTTATTGATTTTGGGTGTTCCATGAATGGAATTTGTCCAAATGGGGGCGCTTCTGTTGAAATGTCAGGGTTGTTTTGGACATTATTAATAGTAGGCCAATAAAGCTCATTTGGTTCATATCAATCATTCAGAATGAAACTGGTATCTTTTGTACATTGTGACAGGTCTGAACATTGGCCCAGTGGTTGCTGGTGTGATCGGGGCCAGGAAACCTCAGTATGACATCTGGGGGAACACGGTGAATGTGGCGAGTCGTATGGACAGCACAGGTGTACCAGAGAGGATCCAGGTGACCTCACACTAATGTCATTTTACTTATGTCATTTTCACCAAAAAACACACTTTTTTATTTCCAGCAAACTGAAGAACATAGAAATACTTGCACACGTCACATAAATGAAAGGTTCACTATGTAAGAGTTTGTGCTGGAGTCGATTATTTGTTGACATTAGCTAACACCGTTAACTCTTTAACCCCTGGACATTATTCCAGGTAAACGTGCTGTTATGAATTGTCATCTGTTTCAGGTTCATAAAAGCTGCTGTGAGTATGTGCTTGTGTTCCTTTTCTTCAGTGGTTTTGTTTTACTGTGTGTTTTAGGGTCAAAACAGGTAGAATGACAGAAAAAGACAAAGAGAGGAATTGCAGTTTGACAGGTTTTTACTAAAGAAAGCACTCAGAATGTACATCAACAAGAGATTTAGGATGTTGAACATGAACTGTGAACTGGAACACTGAACAACAAGGATTTGAATTTTGTTCCGGTAGTTTTTGTTTGGGGCTCTTTTTTCTTCATCAGTCCAGGTGCTTTTTGGTACCTGGTTGGACTCCAAAAAGCAGTTATATGGTCAAAACTCTGTAAAAACACAGTAAAAAAAAAAATAAAGGAAATTCAAAATAACTTGGCAAACAACAGCAAAAACAAAAAAAGCCCAAACCATCTACCCCCCCCCCCCCCCCCCCCCCCCCCAATTCCACAGGTACACTGAGCATGTTCAGATGTGTATGGAAAGGACAAGGTGTATTCTATCAGCACATTTAGAAATTTTTCCTATTGGGCAAACAGTCAAATTTTTATGAATATTTAAAGTAAATCATACATTCAGAACGCTCACCACAGACACATCAGGGGTTAAACCAGTAGTTCCCAAACTTTTTTGGCTTGTGACTCTATTTTAACATCACAAATTTCTGGCAACTCCAGACATTTAAAATGGAGCCTTTTTTTTTTTTTTTTTTTTTTTTTTTTTTTTTGCTAAAACTAAAATAGTTTGCTATACTATGTTGCAAATAAATATTAATTTTAGACAACATTTAGGCTATATAATGTATATTATTATGGATGGAGGCAGAAAAGCCAGGTGTAGGTTACTGCACAAAGTGAGAATTTTATTTTCCTTGGTCAGGATATGTACAGTCAGTCCAGCTTGTCAAGGTATTAATTGTCAAGGCTGACAATTAATACTAAATAGACAATAACTCAAACTAGGAATTATGAAAGAGCTGCAGCATATTAAACCGACTACAGTGAACTTTTGAAAGATAAACAGTACCACAGTGCTTCAGGTTCAGCTTCACAGTTTGTCATGTCTTTTATGGATTATGATTGTCTCTCTCAACTCACCAGATATTTTTATTAGTAACTTTTTATTTTTATCAATTATTAGAAATCAGTGGTATAGTCCAGGGCGTTATATGGAGTATACCTACTTATTTTTCAGTCAGCATTGGGTATACCCACTTCTAAATCCCCCTGATGTGCACCATTCTGTAGTATCTGAGCCAAATTGCCCATGTTTTCCACTGGGATGGTGAAGCCATGACCCGCCCTACTCTGCCTCTAATGGCTAGTACTTGGTACTTTCACTGATTAGATTGGTTAAGTTTAGGCATGAGGACTGATGAGCCAATCGGAGGCAGAGTAGGGCGGGTCATGCAGAGGAAAATATTGCTAATTTAGCTCTGCTCCTGATCAAGTCATGATAATTTTATAATAGTGAGCAAATACTACTGATGGATTTTTCACTGGATGTTTCACAGTTTCTAAAGCTGCATTTCTCTGGACTACTTTAAAAAAAAAAAAGAATAAATAAAAGGGCAAAAATTGAGAGTATACCCACGTCTCCAGGGACTACACCACTGCTAGAAATTTCAGGCAACCCCATTTGAATTCCAGGTGACCCCATGTGGGGTACCGACCCCAAGGTTGAAAAACACTGATCTACAGTGTATAACACTAGCTACTGTGCTACTGTGTAACTTCTGTGTCAAATCAGCCAATGTAAAAAGACTAACTAAAACTAGCTCACAACACAAATGTCATGTAACCTCTTTAGTACATGCATAATTTCTATATTGAACTACAAAATACAAATGATTAGGCACTCAAAAGAAAAAATCTTAAGAAAACTACTTGCTTTCACTCTCAGCCATTTAATTTGGCCATGTTTTAACAGGGATTACTCTTGTGAAAAGGCCACGTTCATTAAAACCAAATGAAACAATCAAAAACGAAATAAAACAGAACATTTCAGTAGTTTCACGGTGACTCAGGACTCCAGTTGCTATTGGCTACAGTCTATTTGAGTCAGAAAATTGTGACTAAGCGCTGCAGAAGTGTACTTCACACATGGCTGGATGTAGAATAAACTCTATCAAGTTAATGAAAAATGTTAATTAAAAATGGCCATATTGGCTTTTCTCTATCAAATGTGAAATCATTAAAGCTTAATAACTCAGAGCGCCTTTGTACACAGATGGAAACCTTTCATTTCATCTCATCCGTTTCCACTGCACCTTAGGAAAAAAAAATCTTTCTTTAATAAGAGAGCCAATGTAAATGTATGAAAGTGACAAAGCAGCAGCACAGTGACATTATTCATTCATAGATGTAGCTGTGGTGAGGCCATCTATTTATAGAATTTGTTATGGATATGAACCCTTTAATAGAGTCAGAGAGACAATGAGAGGAAGAGCTGATCTCCCTCATGTCTGCACACATAGCATGTATAGCAGCTGTCCCTGAAGTTTTCTCAGAATGTCTTATTTTATTCATTATTTTTGTGATTAAATGCTGTAATTGCTGTTTTTAAAATTAGTAGAAGTGGAGAAGTATGGGTGCATGTGTGTTTTTCATCTATTAGATTACAGCTGTTTGTTCAAAAAGAAAAACATATATTTTATTGGTTTATTTTACTGGTTATTTTACATGTTTACGCTAAAACATTGCATATTTTTCTATTTGTATTGGTAATTGTAGCTGGATACGACATGAAAATGACAATACATTTGCATGGATTCGAAGATTAGTTGATGGGTTTTATTAAGGTGTGAATTAATACTTAAAAGGACCTTCTACATCTGCATAAGAAGCTTTTTGTCATTAATATGTATAAATAAGACTGAGTTGATAATAGCATTAACACTTAGTTATATCATAAGACAGTCATATAAACCATACATAGTACTGCTTCTGTAACAACTCTGAAATTTTTAGCATGTTTCATGTGTTTATCAATGTTTTATAATTAATAAATCTGTCCAAGATGTCATTACTTACACTTACAAAATAATATATAGTTACTTTAATAAAACACATTTACACAGCCTTTAACAGCTGTTACATAACACATACACAAGTACATATTTTAGTGTGTTCTTGAGGCAACATCTTATATAAACTTTTCATTTTAACGCACAGATGGTCCATCTGTGGATCAGCTGATCCACAAATATCAGCCAAATATTGGCTGATATTTGAGATTATTTTCCAGTTATAAGATAATATCAGTAATAGCCATAACCATATAAGATGTAATTTCACTGCTATCTATATAACTACGTATATAACTTAAATTTGTGGTTATTCAGAGATGATGTAATGGAGGGATAAATCTGACAAAAAACAAGTGAAGGCGCTGTGTCCATCATTGTCTTCATCGTCGTCTTCATCTTCGTTAGCAATTTCTTCAAACATCTTCTCTGACGAAACTACCAGTTGAATTCATTTCAAATGTTATTTGTAGCTACTTTGGAACAATGTCTACAAAGTGTGCTGACAGTTGAGACATTTTGATTTTTAAAATTTTTGACGAATTTTTGAAATTAGCCTTTTACTTCTTATGGGCCATATTTTGATGGCTTATGACATGGAAATGGTTACAGATATTATTTGGGTCCATGACTTTGAGTGACCTTGAGGGGTCAAACCCAAGATCACCAAAGTCTAGATTTAAAATCTGTAGTTTTATCAGATATTTCTGCAAGGATCAGAACTACATAGGTACCAAATAAAAACTACACCAGTGGTAAAAATTGGTGCCACTACCAATTTTTGGCTTCCTGAAACATAATGTTGGGCCCTTGGTACAAGAGTGGGGGGGGTTCCGTGATTGTTGGGGGGGGTGTTAGTGGAAGTGAAACTGAAGACACTTCTCTGTTCCTCTAACTCTCTGGCCCCACTCCACTGCTGTATCGGCCCCCCGGAAATGCTGGGCCCCATGAATTTGTCATGTTTACCCCCCCTTAACGGCACCCAAGGGTGAATGTACATAAAAATCTGGAGACTATGAATCAAAGTGAGGCTGTGTGTTCTACTCACTGTCCTTTCCTTCTTCTGTCCTCAGGTCACCACAGACCTGTACCAGGTACTGAACTCCTACAACTACACACTGGAGTATAGAGGCGTGGTCACTGTAAAGGGCAAAGGCGAGATGATGACCTACTTCCTCACTGGCGGACCCTCCAGCAGTTAACCCCCGCTAACTCACAAAACTTTTATTTGTATCTGATGATCTGGGCAGGCTCACGGACCTCAGTTAGCTTGTGGCGGACACAAACTGAATCTTTTCATGCCGCCAAAGAAATCCTTTACGTGTACCCACTGAGGCCACGAGGAAGAATGAGGCAACTCGTTTCACAGGCCAGCCTGCAAAGAGGACCGCACGTGGTTAGCCCGAACCTGCTGCTGAGACCAAAGATGTCCAATCACAGTGCAGAGACTGAGTCTTGGTCCTGAAGGAAAAACTGCTCTGGGAGAAATAATATTAGCTTCAGTCTGCCAGATTATCAGAAAGATTTGGACCAACCTGCAGGAGGACATGAACAGTGCCACTTCCTCTTTTGTTATTTTATTTTCTTTTTCCCCCCTGAGGTATATATATATATATATATATATGTACATGTAAAACACAGGTAGTTTTATGTGTATGTATATCTATTTATGTATGTAAAATACATTTTAATATGTCGTGGTGACACAAGTACAAATCTGTCAAGTTTGGACTCTCAGCCAGCACTGAATCTGTCTTCATATCAGTTCCTGATCAGTTATTAACACGTAGGTGAAGGAGTGGCAGTTTTTGTAAAAGCTGAAAGAAAACACTCTGCAGTGTTTACATGAAGCTTCCCATTATTAACGGGCTGTATCGGCAGCATCTAAACACACAGGAAACACAAAGAGGATGTCAATGAAGAGCTTTTTCTAATCTTCGACATTTTGTATTTTGACTTGGAAAACACCAAATCACCCTATCAGCTATTTTAAGATTCTATATTTTGTACAATAATATGTCAGAGAGCTATCTATAAGCACCAATGTCTATTCAGATGTACATACTCAATCACCCTCACGTTGGGATTGCAGAAGGCCTCTGTCAGTACCTGGTGTTTGTTGGCTGATCAACACCAGCGCTGGCCCCGTTCCACTCACTCTTCTCAGCGAATCGAGCACTCGGTTTGCAGCCGTCACTGCTGATTTCTTGTACAAATGGGAGAATCTAACTGAGCGGATGCACACACTGAATGACAGACCAGAGCAACGGGGAATGTGTCGGGTCCCTGTGCTCAAAAGCCATTTTGCACTGCAGTTCTTTCAGCCATCCACCCTCTGCCCTGCATTGCCTCCCCCTTCCTTTGCTTGATCAATCAGATGGTACGACCCAATGAATGTCCAATTATCTCCGATGAGGCCTTTATTATGAACTCTGGACTGCTGACCGTGGTGATACTCATGTGAAAATGTGCCCTTTGAACTCTTGTCTTTTTTTTTTTTTTCGCGTCAGTCTTTTCAGTATTACAGCCTAAATCACTGGTGGAAGGTCTTCACCCTGGCCCTTTTCTAGATTTCAGCCATTCTTAGTGGTGCCAAATGTTATAAATAGAGGCCCAGAGTTCAGGATTTATCTGTAGAAATGATGGTTCTTTGAAGCAATATTGTAATTTAAGGTGTAGTCGATGAAGGGATAAGGCCCATATTCTGTACTTCTTTAGTCCACAAATCCCAGGATGAGACAAAAGTCAACAACAGGCTGTGATGTGGCTCAGCTTCAGGTCGGTTTGTTTTAGATTTGTTTTTAGGTGATGCACCCATCCATTGGATGAGCATCAGTACTGGTCAATATCCACTTTTATGACTTGCATCTGCAAATTAAATCTCATGTCAGAACATCTGTACTCCATTCAGCAGTGTCAGTCCAGTTTCATATGGTACCAAGCAGTTGTTAGTGTCCTTCCTGAGTTTCAGTGGCCTGTGTTGTGTGCTGAACTGTATTTGGCAACTTAAACAATAGTTTGAAGTTGAACTATTTGATATAAACTGAATGTACCAGACACTATTTGTTCTACTTATGTGTGAAAATGCTACTTGAGGTTACAAGTGATATTTACGGCACTTTTTGGGATCTCAAGATAATGACAATAAATGTTACCTTTGGCTTTAGTAGTTAAACAACAAGATTAAATATATACAGTCGCAAAAAAAAAATTATTAGACCATCAAAAGTCATCAAAAACAATGGTTATGCAATCAAGTACTAACTCCAGTGTGTATCATGTAACTAAAACAGAAAAAACATGGAATGCCTAAAAGCACTGTTTTTGTCAATACAATGCCATAGATATTGATGTAAGAACTTGGAAAATGGCTAGATATTAGCTCTTAAATTAAACTCTTATGAGCCATTTTTGATTATTATCATTATATTTATCCAAACAAATGTACCTTTAGGCATTAAAATGAACAAGAAATTGAAAAAAACAAGGGGTGGTCAAATAATATTTTCCACAACTGTATATATTTAATTGCTTTTCAAACCGCAAGATTTGCCAATGTTATATATTAGCTATATGGAGGTAACCTGTTTGCCATTTCAGGGGAAATTACAAAAAATGGATGTTACTTTAAAACCTTATTGGTTTTTGAGAAAAAAATCCTGGCTGGAGTAGCAATTTAATTATTCACGTGGATAATTTGTCATTTATTAGCATCATATTAGATATTATATGTATTAGAAACTTCACGAAAACAAAGATATGTTTACTTAACAAGATATAAAACACATAAAGGTAACATTAGTTAAATCTAGAGCACATTTTATGTATTTTATTTATTTTTTCAAAAATACTAGTGACAGGTGGTAGTATTTTTGTTTGTAAAAATATGTCAAATAATTTGGGTTTCCTATACAAAAAAAACATGAAAGCAAAGCATGGCTTTCTACAAATCTGCTATTGACTTGATATGTCCCTAATTTTTTAAGTTATGTCATAAATATAGTGTTTTCCATGGGGTGAACTGTTTCGGAATAGCAGATAAAGTCTTATAGTGATACACTTGTAGATTAGTTACAATGGTCTTTTCATGGGATTTGAGGACAGAAAAGTAAACCACAGCATCAGCCTTATGCTTGAAATGTTCCTGATTGTACTTCTGCTCTGAAGAGAGGGAAACTTGGCCCTATTTCTCACGGTCGGCTCTGGTGGTTTTTGTTTGGGTAATGTACTTTACTGCTGCAACCATTATTTAGACACTCAAATTTGAAATGTCATCTGACTCATTGAATGCAGCGCCAGTCTATGGCCACATGAGCCCTCTCTCTGCTGTTTATTGTGCAAGGATGTGCCATTAGAGATATAAAAAAAAAAAAAAAAAAGAAAAGGGAAAAAAAAGTTTCGAGTTTTTAAACAAATGCAGCTCCAAATGGAGGGGG
Organism: Sphaeramia orbicularis; assembly: GCF_902148855.1. Taxonomy (NCBI): domain Eukaryota; kingdom Metazoa; phylum Chordata; class Actinopteri; order Kurtiformes; family Apogonidae; genus Sphaeramia; species Sphaeramia orbicularis. The sequence continues at coordinate 46,896,911 of NC_043977.1, read as the reverse complement.
GTCTGATTGCCACCACTCTCCCGCTCCCACTTTGTTCAGTTCAATGCTTTACCTCTACATTTCTCCAGCTGAGGAACCTTATGACAAGGTGAATAAGTCCAGAGATGAAAGCATGGCTTGTATTTGTTTTCATGCCAAACACTAAGCTTTCTTTCTTTCTTTTTTTTTTTTTTTTTTTTTTTTTTTTTTACAGTCAAATAAACTGCTGAGATGTTTCAGGGGTACATGAGTCCACCTTGATGCTTCTGTGTCGTTTGTCAAATCATTGAGGTGTTTAGATCAAGGTCTGGTGTCTTCATCACCCACAGCAGGTGTTGCATGGACAGTATGTGCACGTTCCTGTCATCATACACTGGTTTGCTGCCAGTCTGTTTTCTTTTCTCCCATGGTTGACTTCAGACCTCTTAGTTCTTTTTTTTTTTTTTTTTTTTTTTTAACTTGTCTTGGGTTTCCAAATATCAACAATACAAACAATAACAACTATGGTGATAATTATAATGGTAACAATAATTACAACGGGAACTGAGTAAACTGGGCAGAAGAGAAAGAAAGGAAAAAAATTACATTAAAATAAAATACATAACACCTACTAAATGACGAATATAAGAAAAGAAAGCATGAACAGAAACGACTGCCCAAATAATATTATTCAGACCTTAGTTCTAAATGAAAGTCTTAATGTTGCAACACAGTATTTTGGACATTAGTGTATTACTAATATGATGGCAGCAGACCAGGAAACTGACTATTCCATCTTGCACAAAAGAAATGATCTCAGTTTGATCTGGAGGACTGCATGGATACAGTGCCCTGGTACAACTAGTACTCGGGTAATGTGCTAAATTAAATGTAGCACACAACAAAAATACTGGAGTGCGGTGGTGGAATGGAACTAAGAACAGTTATCCAGTACAGTCATGGCCTAAAGTTTTGGCAGTGACACAAATTAGTTCTTATTTAACAAGAAAATGTTTATACTTGGTCTTGAGTGCACCTCAGAAACACATGAGCAAACCATGGTAACAGTATGCAAGTACATATGGGAGGTACTTCATATGGGAGGTACTTCATGTTGCAGGGGGATATTCTACATGTACTAATAGTAACTTTATTTACTACTGATACTTATTTACTTACTGACTGACTGACTGACTGACTGAATGAATGAACGAATGAATGAATTTATTTTGGTTTGTGCATTAATCATTGCACCCAGCACAATAATCACAATAAACATAAAAGGAACAAATAAGGAACAGGCAAGAATCAAAAGCGTATTTTTTTTTGCCTATCCTTCTCACCTAATACAGTGCTTCTCACCTAATGCACTGCTTACATGAAATTAAATGTGAGTTAAATGTGTCAAGCATTCACACCATAAACAGAAAAAAAATCAACAGCAAAAACATATCTACCATCTCAATGCAATATTCCTAAATAATTTTAAACTTAAGGCATTTTTTACTTTGCCAAAGGAATGAATAACTTAAATGCTTAAATGCATCACCAAGTCCATTCCATAATTTCAAACCCATATGAAATTACCCAGTCCATCTACATTTGTTCTCACTTTAGTCCATTCACAAATATGAAGATCCCTGAAATCATAATTACTCTCTCTTAAAGATGTTATTATGCGTGTGCTGATGTCAGCAAATCAATTGCCTCTATATATGTGCCAAGTTTGAAGTAAATTGAAACAACATTTTTGTTTTTATAGATGTGAAATTCTGCTCATTAAATGGGAGAAGAAAAAATATTTTGAAAAGTCATAAAAATGTTTAAGTTTGACCTACTTTTCCCAAAATGTTATCAGATCTATTCTGGGTCTATAAACCCAGTTTGGTATTAATTCAACCAATAGTTTTGCTGCTAGAGTGTTAACAAAGAAACAAACAAACCGAACCAAAAACTATACCCCTCGCCTCCCCTTCAGGGGGTGGGGTAATAAATGCATATGTATTATAGCAATGCACTAGCCACCCAACTGTTTAAGGGCTAAGTTGAGCCCTACCATCACCAGCTGCAACATTATAGGACCATTAATTGAATTCAGTGATGCATATATTATGTATTGTGAATTGCTCAATAATCACCATCATCATCAATAAGCATTTTGTAATTCAAGTTGTCTTGAGAGATAACAAGAATTCTACCCATTTCTGTAACTGTTTTCAGGCCCTAAAACTATCCCATGATGCAGACATTGTGTTAGGATGTAGAATATACCCCACCTGGAGCTGACTACATCCCACCTCAAAGCATTCCAGACCATCAATGCTGAACATAAACAACAAATATCTCCATATTTGCGCAGATCTGAGCTCCTATTTGCTTTTTTTACTGAAGAGGCATTTTGACTGCACAGTATCCACACAAAAGCAAGATGGATGAGGTGAAGCTACTTGTATTTTGTGAAGTTTCTTTCCATTGCAAACTTGAATTCTGTGCATCACCATTGTTGTGTTGATGTTGCATTGTAGCTGAACTACCTCAGTCTGGCCCCACTTTGCTACTAGGACATCTGGCTTCGATGGGTGATCTAATGCATTTTACCTAATTGGATGTTGGAAACTTCCCACCTCCCAGAACTTTGGAATGCACCATAAAGTTATAAAGTTGGGGTTAATATATGGCTGATCACATGACTCTTCTGCTCTGTTCCATGATTTCTCTTTCCTACAGTGGTGTCAAATGGTCACAAGTCAGTCATCTTCTGAACCGCTTTATCCTTCAAAGGGTCACTGGGGTGCTTGAGCCTATCCCAGCTGGTTGTTGGTCTCTAAATGTTGGCCCTGCGATGAACTACTGACATGTCCACTGACTGCCATCGCCCATAGGCAATTCACACCTATGAGCAATTTTTTTTTTGCTTTTGTCTATTACTGCAAACTCTACACATAAAGGTCCTGGTGTTGGAATCAAAACAAGGACCTTCTTGCTATGAGGCACCACCCTGGTTACATGTCATTTATAGTCTTCAGATTTGGACTGAGAGGAGAGAGCTGTACAGAGAAGGTGTGCATTATTTAACCCCTCACCACCACCACCCCCGAAGCTTCAAGTCCCATTTTGGATGCAGGACTGCCACTTGTTCCCTGGGGTAAATATAATTTTTTTCAAATAAATGATCTGAGTTCTTCTTCTTTCACTGTTGCAGTAACACATCCTTAAATACAAAGGTTTTAAAAGTGCAGTGTATGAGAAGCAGACTCATGAATTTGGGTCATGGCCATGTTCTGAAGTTTAGAACTGGATTGTTAAAGTTTTCCGCTTCATATCGCAGCAAACTCTGACTAACTTTCAAATAAAACTGAAATAAATGTTACAAGTTCAGTATTTGTTCTAAAACTTGGAGTAGGAATTTGATGTAGTACGTACAGGAAGGACAGTAGTGGAGCGGTTGAACCTTATTGGCCCAAATTAAAACCCAGCCTGTTGTTTTTGTGTAAACCCTGAGGAATGCCTTTGGATGTGAAACTCATACATGAGTGTGAAGCTGCCACAGCCTCCATTTGAAGCTAACACTCTACAGAGTGTTAAAGCCCTGAGCATCCCTGAGGTGACATGGTTCTCCTTCATATATTTAACCAACAGATGGCAGCAGCACTACAGCACACAGCTGTGGACGTGCAGTTGGTCCTTTGTCTTCATTTTAATCATGATTACTGTTTATATATGATGGAAGAGATGGAAGCAAAATGCTAATCTGCTGATTAGCACCACGAGTGTTACTTCATCCATTACAGCTTTAATATCTATATTTAAGCTGAGCTCAAACCACTGGCCATTACACTCAAGAAGGATGATTAGGGTCCTTTATTAATAGCTTATTTAATAAGCCGTGATATGCTTATAAGTGGCAAGATGCCTGACTGTAATTTGGAGTGGATTCACTTAATGCGCATGCGGTGTCCTCAGACTGCCCTGAAGAATTGTCAGTGTGTTTGGACTGAAGGTGATTAGAAGTGTTTATTTCTCTTTTCTCAGGTGACAAGAAAAGACACTTGAGCGCTCTCCAGGTAATGATTGTAACCTTCCCACACACTCTACCTGTGTGACACCTGCTGTGACTCTGCCACTCAGCTTTAAATCGGTCTGCATTTTAACAATCCTCATTAAACTCATTATGAGGTGAAAAATAGAAACCTTTTTTTTTTAAACATTCATTACATCTGGAGAAAATTGTTGCTGCTTTTTTTTTTTTTTTCTATGAAGCCCCCCCACACACACACACCCTCCCCGCAAACAACATCAGTTATAACCATCATATTCATAATGGTTACTGTGAAATAAAATCTGAAAGTGCTGCCTAAGAAATAGTGTTTGCTGCCTGAGAAATAGTTTTTGGGGCCTCTGAGTATGAGGCAATCTGTTGCTTGTTGTTGCTCCAAACAATAAGGAAGAGAAAAAAAAAGTGCTTTGTCACCACATACTGCCGACTCCTGCCTTAGAGCTCAGCGTTTTCCGCAGAAACGATTAAAAGAAAAACAAATGCAAAACAGCAGCTGATAGTTTAGTTATTAATGGATTTTCTAAATGTTCACATTTTTATACTCAATTATTGAAATTTGAAAAAAAAACACATAACAGATCTCTTGGCATGGGTCATGAACCCCCAGTAACACCACAATAATAAGAACCAGATAAATTCATAATCCATGCAGTTTTCCCTATTACAACCTACAATTAGTGACAGATTTTATACTTAAGTGAACTTAAGTTAATTTAACTTAATTTAACTTAAGTTTATTTATGTGAGGATGATGACCTTTAAGTTTTAGCCACCGAAATGTAATCTGTTTAAATTAAATTAAATTAAATTAAATTAAATTAAATTAAATTAAATTAAATTAAATTTACCCTTTAGGTGCTGGAGTTCTTTTGTTTCTTCTTTTTTTTTTTAACTATTCAGTTTTGATGCCAAGATTTCAAAAAGCTGTAGCTTGGAAGTGGTAAGTGATAAAGTCATACTATAAATGACATTAACATCGGGTATGACCCAAAGTTTATGATGGGAATAGATTTACTCATCTAATTTCCACACTGTGACATCATTGGGTGGCGGCCATATTGGATTATGTAAATTTTAGTCAAATTTAACTTTGAACATGTTTACGTGGAAATTTTCTTTGTGTTTTGTTTTTTTGTCGTCTTATCCTTAAAATAAATGAATTTAAACATAGTTGAAAGTAAAGTGCAACAAGTTTTGGTAGGTTTTTAGCCAAGCAGCAGAATAGCCAAATCTGTCCTTATCCATCAAAACTAAAACTAAACAAGTGGTGCCAGACACAACAAACCCCGCCCCTTATTTATTGTAGCTTATTTATGGCATGGATCCAGCTGATGTCATCTGCCAGCTGATGGGAACGTAAGCTGGGTTAGACCGTCTTGAGACAGGTTAGTTTTACCCTACTGATGATGTGTTGTTGCAATAGTAATCCTGTGTGCTGGTGTTAGCACAGACATAGACCGCATAGACAAATTTTGACCCTTATAAGTAAATGTGTGTGTGCGTGTGTGTGTGGGGGGGGGGGTTAAAATTCATACTTTTTTAAAACTTTGACCTACTTTTCCCAAAATGTAATCACATCTACTCTGGGTCTCTATAAACCCAATTTGGTCTGAATTCAACCAATAGTTTTGGTGCTAAGTGTTAACAAATAAACAAAGAAACAGACCGAACCAAAACCCCTCTTGCCTCCCCTTCGGAGTAATAAACTTTACTTACTTACGAAACCAGCTCAGGACCATACCTTTCAAACTGGATTTTCTTCTTCACTTTGAATAGAAACATGCCCTGAAATGATGTTAGGATTGAAGGGGCACATGTCTGCCATCTGTGGGAAGTGGTAACAAGGTTTGTCAACTCTATCTGGAGCAACGGTCTGTTTTGTTCTGTTATGGTGCTTATGCAATTTTGGCGCTTAAAGGTTTAACACAGTGGGGCACAACAGGCATATCTACTTATTCACAGTTTTCAGTTATGTGAAAATAATAAGTATAGACGTGAATGTATGTAGAACACATTGTAGTAAAGCCACAATCAGCCACAACTATCAGATGTTGATCATCACTTAACAGTGATGATCTTGTCACATCCTTTAATACATTTAAAAACGCTCTAAATCAGTTCTGATGCAGCCACTCGAACCTTCTCTCTGGTCACCACCCCCATCAGCCTCCATTACCATTGAATTGGTGCTGTCCCAGTTCATGAACCTTTCAGACTGTTTCCACCAAAAATAAATTAGTTCAGAACCTGAAACACAAGAACAGTACGGAAGTGTGAACTGCTATGGAAACAAACGATGGTGACAACACTAACACTGAGCCTGTTTATATACTCCGATCATTATCTGATTCTGGAATTGCCAGATTATTCAAGTGACCATGAAAACAGGATAATCTGATCTGTTATATCAGGTAACAGCAGTAATCTCATTATGAGAAATCAGATTAACACATCTGAATTTCTCCCCAATACTCTGATGTCTTCCTGCATGTATCTGATTTATACTCAGACATTCTTTTATGTGTTAACATGTATAGACACAAATAAAATCATAGAGAAGGGACGTTATGTAGTCAAACATGAGTGGAAGAGAATAACAGGAAGTTTAAGTTTTTAATGTAATTTACGTAATAATGAGCCTGAAACTTTAATACAATTATTCTATCAATGCAACCACTCTATTACCCTCTGGACTAAACTGTATAGATACATATTGTGTAAAGTCAAACACCTCATTGTAATTGATTGTAAGTCTGTTATTACATGTTTTATTCACCTAAAGAGCAGCATTGAATACATTGTTAACTTATTAATATTGTTTGGTAAATTCCATATCCATAAATGTAAATTGAAAATGACCCCCAGTTTACACAGAGTCCTGGCTGAATTTGAACAGTACATTTGCAGTATTAAGCTTATAGACTCCCCCAAGTGTGATACGACTGTCAAATTATATGAAAAACTTTTTACAGTGAACTAATGTCTAAGAATCCCTTTATATTTGTATGTTTTTGTCTGTATTAAGATTGTTGTAAGTTCTTGTGGCCTTGTTGATTGTTTGATCTTTGTTTGATCTTTGAAATAAAGTTGTTTTTTTTTGTTTTTTTTTTTAAAAAAGGAAGTTTAAGTCTACCATCACCGCGTGTGTACCAAGGTTATAATAGTTTTGGATTTTTCATTATAGTTTAATTTGGATTTTTTCTTTAATTGTTAGTTTTAATTAGTTTTTAGAGCAGGTTTGCTAGTTTTCATCTTGTTTTTGTTTCAAAATGCTTAGTTTTAGGTTTTTTTTTAATATTTTTACACCAAAAAGTGAAAGTGTCCTTTCTGTACCAGTTCTTCTGAAATCTGTAGACGAGATCTCATACATGAGCACTGACTGTTAAGAAAAGTATTTTATCTACAATTTGCACAAAGTACAGTTATGGCCATAAGGTGCCATCTTTAATGCACATTTGTATGTTTGATGTTTACATGTTAATATTGGAATGTTTCTGCTAACAGAAAGTACATTATGCGTGTTATTTTGTTTTTGTTTTCAAAATAAAACTTAGTTAAATTATTTCAGTGTGTACTTTTTGAACATTCTGAATATATTTCAAGAATACCATGATAACAGTGATATGAAATTTTGATATAATTACATCTCTACTCCCAGATACCAAATTTTTATGGTCATGTAAACAGGCTCAGTGTCAAAGTCTGAGAAAAGTAATTGGCTGACTAAACCTAGTGCTTGGTGTTCATCTATGGAGTTTGAGAACAGCTAGAAAGTAACATAAGAAAGAGTAAGTGGTTTATGTTCATCTATAAACCTCTGCTGGTAAACTCCCAAAATACCTCAGTAATCTTCTTTCTGTTAGCTCTAGTAGTTTCCATCTACATTCCTCCAAGTGGTTGCTTTTGACTGTTCCCAGAGTTCTGACAGTTTGGAAAAACAGCATTTTCCCACCATGGTTGTGGAATAATGTTAAAAAACTTTAAAACTATATACATTCATTTCTGAAATGATTTTAAAAGTATCAAGGAGAATGCAGTGAAGGAGGAATGTCACTGTTTTTCTTGATGCCATTATGGTTGAATAGTGTTGAATGGTGTTTTATTGTTCATTGTGTATGTATGTGTTTTATGTTGTTTGGTTGTATGGCTGCTACCTTGCAAAAGAGATTCCTAATGTCAATGGGACTTCCTGGTTAAATAAAGGTAAATTAAAATAAGTAGACTGGTTTCATGAAAACTCAAGAAAGTACTTGGAGAGTCCCCCTGATCACCACCAAAATGTAATCATTTGTTCCTTGTGCCAGTATCAACATTTTTTGAAAATTTCATCAAAATCCTTCCTTTACTTTTTGAGTTAACGTGCTAACAAACAAATAAACAGACAAACCCCGATGAAAACATAATCTTGGTGGAGGTAAAAAGTTTTTAAAAATTAAGAATTGACAGAAGGAACTGAGGAAAATGGAATGAAATAGTCAAAAGTAGATGTGTTCCTCTGTTCTTAATTTTCAATAATTTGTCAGTCCTGGAGTTTATATGAATCAATGCTCATCCATGAGTGACTCCAACGTGCTTCAATTCAAGTTTTCCCACCACACTTTCTTTCATTTTCATCATTTCTTCCATATTTTTATTATTATATGCTTTATGCTCATCATGACTTGGAACTTTAAAAGGCATCACATCAGACTCTAGTGGCAAATTAAAAAATATGCCACATTTTGTACAACACATCCAAGTTGTCAGCGGTTCATTCCCACTTTTCACAGACGTGAATGCGCATTTCATCATACATCATAAACCAGCAAAGGAGCTACTTCACACAAACACGCCCACGCTGTGTGTTTACTGGAACAAGCTGCAAGTGGAAAAGCAGAACGTCAACATTAAAGTGAGTCAGTGAAACTTTCTGGATCAGATCTAATCAGAACCATATTGTGAAGAAAGCAGTGAGGTCATTTAGGTGTGGTGCCACTGTTGGAACGTTTCGGAGGGAGCTGATGAATCATATGAGGCTCCAATGATCTCCAGTCTGTGGTGCTGATGCCAGATGGCTGAGTGGCCGCGTGGTCTTCTTTTCACTTTCACTTTCATCTCTGTCCAGTCACAGACATGTTATGATGTTGGCAGGAATCTTAACCTACTCACTGACAATGAACAACAAAGGCAGAAGTAAACTGAAATCTCTACCCTTATCCATTTGTTTGCTATTATTTGTTTGGATCGTAGCAGGAAGCCAGAAGATCCTCCTGAAATAATCAAACACCGCCGGATGACGACTGATGTGGCCTTTGACTATATTCTGCTAAATATGAACAAATACGTGCTGTTTGAGCAGAGGCTGAGAGCTTCTGTCTTCATGTTCTGAATCGAGGGGTTCAGGGGGAGGAAAAGCCCACCAGAGGCAGCTCAGATGATACGGGGCCGCCTCGGGCCTCGACAGCACAGCTCCATGTCTTTACTGCTGCCAACAGAGCTGTTTATTAACACAGTCACTTGACAGTGGAATATGCTGGAGGCTGTGTGGGCGAGGAAGTAGCATATCAACACGTTGATACTGTTGGAACTGGTGGACGCACGACGTGACAGTGTCTGCATTGAAGACCTCTAATCAATGAGCGACTGATAATGACTGATATAATCACCTCTACTGGCCATCAGACTGAACAATCAGCCAAAGAATAAATAGAACAGACCTAACTTTAAATAAAATAAGCTAAAAAAGTACACTAATTTATATACAGCTCTGGAAAAAGATAAAACCACAGCAATTTCCTGTAAAAAAAAGCATGTGTGCATGTATGACAGCCATTCGATTCCTGAGTTTGTTGAATTCCAACACAAACACACCTTATTCTACTTAATAAACACTTGATCCATGTCTTATTTAAGAAGAAGTATAAAAACCACTACTGTGGCCATCACTATCTTCTTACAACAGGCAAAAACACTGCTATTAGTACCGCAAAAGTAACTGGAATTCAAAAATAACTATTGAAAACTACTGAACTTCTGCTCTGACAATCTTCCCAAACATTGAGGACTGGTTCTTCTATCAGGACAATGCTCCTGGCCTCAGCTAGGTCAATAAAGATGTGGATGACAAACCACCAGGTGAAGACCCTGGCATGACCAGCCCAATCTCCAGACCTGAACCCACTTTGAAAACTTCCAGAGGAAGATGGATGGTCACAAGTCATGGAACATGTCTGAGCTTCTTGAATTTCTCTGCCAGGAGCTGCATAAAGTCATCCAACAGCAATGGTGGAGAGCCAAGACACATGAAAGCTGTCATTGAACATCAGGGTTATTCCACCAAAGATTGATGTGTGAACTTTTCCCAAGTTACAGCATTAGCATTGTTGTTTAGAAATGAATATGAACTGGTTTTCTTTGCATTATTTGAGGTCTGAAACACTGCATCTTTTTGTTATTTTGACCATGTGCCGTGTTCTGCAAATACATGCTCTAAATAACTATATTTTTCTTTGGAATTTGGGAGAAATGGTAGTTTAGAAAATAAAACAAGTATTCATTTTACTCAAACACATGAATGGTAAAATCAGAGAAAGTGATGATTTTGCAGTGGTCTCTTTTTCCCACAGCTGTACATTAAGATAACACAGCATTGCATAGTTTTAAGCCAAGACCTAAACCAGAGTCCTGCACTGCATTGGGAACCTGGTACATGTGCAAAAAAAAAAAAAGTTTATGTAACAGGTAAAGATCAATATGAGCAGAATAAGGGGACTTGAAAGGAGACAGAACATACTGTACAGCATTGCTTTGAATGTTTGCAACTGCACTGCAATTAATGTCATTTTTATAAAAACCCTTTCATTTTTACTGTACACTTAAAATTTCCAGCCTTAGTTTGTATGAAATCTGAGACCAAAAGCAACTTGATGGGAGTAAAAAACACCTGCATCTGTTGTCTTTTTTGTAAAGCAACAATCCAAAAAAACCAGTTGTTTCAGCACACCCTGGCACATGGATCTAAGTCGCTCTACTTTTAATGAGAAGCCTTAACATTATATTTGTCATTATTTAAATAACAGGTTTGCCAATTCCACACTGCACTTTATTACCACTAAGTTCTCATGTTGATGCTTTGTGTTAAGACTGAATTTAATTTAAAGTTTTGCTCTTGAAAGAAAAGAGAAAGGTTTCTGTTTCTAAAAAGAAAATAGCACTAGTTCAGATGGTGACAAATGAAAGGAAAAACTGACATGGTTTTAGCCTGACTGAAGATCTGTGGGACATTTTAGACCAAACTAAGATGTTGTGACTGATAGTTGTAGAACATTCACTTTATTTTCCTCAACTCTTCATTGAGTCCCTGTGTCCAGTGGATAAAGACATCCTCATTCTGGTAGAGATCCTGTTTCTCCTTTCATTTGTCACACCTATACATTTGCATTTGGGCTGGGGGATAACGAGGATTTCAATATTTTACTGCCTGTCAGAAGAAATAAATAAGACATCTGCCAAGTGCCACATATTCAGATTTCTGAGTAAATCTCACACTGGCAGTTAAGTGTTAGCACAGTTTTTTACTACATAACTTTAGTGCTGTGTTTGGGTTTCATTGAACTGCTTCGGCGTCAAACTGGAACGTAATCAGTACATTTGGTAAACTCTCCTTTGTGTTGAACTGTAAAATAAATGGACTTTATTGGAATACAACATCAAGTGTTGTATTCAAGTACAGTGTCATTATAATAAAGCATTATTTCAAATAAGAAATTTCTTACATCTTTTATTTTCCTGTTTCAATAATCATGTCTGTCATCACACTGAGACAAAGTTTTTTCCTTGAATTTTTTCATGCATCATCAAGATACTCTTCCAATCTGCAGCAATAACAAGACATTCTGTAAAAATCTGTACATATCACCCAGCCCTAACTTGTAACTTTAACCCAATGTGCAGCAGAGTGTTTATGTAACGTCCCATAAAGTGACTTTTTAAACAATAACTGCCTTTTCCCCTATAACAGCAGAACAAAAAACAAAGAACAAAAATAACCAAAAAAAGATCAAATAAGGAAGTCAGTGAAACCAGTAGATAAAACACAGTTTTGAAATGCTTGTGGTAACAGCAACCAGTGGAATCTAGGAGTCAAAGGTAGCGTATGCAGGACTTTGATATTAAGGAAATCAGACACATTTCCAAAAATCAATCCGGTAAGATCCAATAAGTTGAGCTGCAGCAGTTTTCTCCATCACAGTTGTACAATGAGCTCATTCCATGTCCACTGATGGGAGTTTTTGGTTGGTCTTCCTGAACTGGAAGAACCATTTTCCAACTCCAAAACTGGTTTCATTCTTCTCTAGGGCCAGTGGAAAAGGTGCGACTGAAGGTCCATTTGGCCTCAGGTCAAACGTTATAGTCCGGTGCTTTTCCTACTGGCTGCCTCAGTCTTATCTGCAGGGTCATGAAGCCCGCCACAGCCACGTGGAACAGGATCTGCCACATGTTCCTCAGTTCATACAGATACATGTTGGACAGACAGATGAGTGCAAATGCCAGGAAGGACTTACTGTTCCTCCAGACGGAGAAGTAGGCAAACAGGTAGCACTGTAGAGAAAGAAGCATGCTGTGAGACAGACATCGCCCAGGGACATGTTTTCATCATTAATGTCCTTCACAGGAAAAGAGGTTTGCTTGGCAAGTCTGAAATCCTATCTGATAACTTGGCTCTTCACATCAGTCTACCAATCAGTGGTGTTCCATTTAGTCTGAGGAGCTGCACAAAGAAGCTGATGAAAATGTCTCAGAGAAGCTAGTGGGGTGGGAGCCGTTGGGCTTTTGCTAATGTTAGTCTAGCTGACAAGCTGCTGAGCTGTAAAGTGCAGGGCTGTTAGTCAGCCCATCAGCCAATGATGGGCTGCTCTTACCGCAGACTATCACTTACCTGATAAAGACAGGCTGCAGTGCCGAGGAAGAAGGCAATCACATAATTAAAGTCTTCATCGTCATTCTGCAGTCAGGACAAAAAGGCACAATGAGCAGGGATAACAAACACCAGGAAGAGCATAATCAAGGACGAGTTTTCATTTTGCCATTTCATCATTCATTCATCTCTCGTCCAGTTTGATAGAATGGCATATGTTCCTTAGATGCCATGAAAGCACAAACATCACCTCTTATGCAAAACTGAATCACTTAAGCCAAGAGTTGAAACTTAGAACATGCAACATTCATTTTATTAGTGGTTCCAGCTGCAGGGTAAGGAAGTCAGCCCCAAAATGAAGCCAGTGTGAAAGTGTTCCCACTGTTGATGGATGATATAACATTTGATTGATAATAAAAACAAGTGAAAAACTAAGCAGACCTTACCAATACTCACTAATACCCTGCCTACCCAAGGATTAATTTTGAGTCTTAACTTTCAATCTTTATCTTTTAAAGAATTTGCAAAAAAAAAACAAAGCCAAAATTGAGAGACAGGCATATGTAAAGAACGTGTGAAATTTGAAACAAATGAGGTGAATAATGCCCAAGTAAATCGGTTGGACAAATGTTGTAAGTTGAAGAAAAAAAAAAAAAAAAAATCCAGAAGTTGAAATCCAGCCATCAAACTATGCACTGCACCTCTCCTGGTGATAAAGAACATGTGTCCAATTTGAAAAGTATCAGATGAATAGTGTCAGAGAATGGGACGGACTGAATTCCTGGTATATCTACAGAAAACATAAAAATCTTTTGTTTCACTGCGTTCTTTTCCAGTCTACAGGGTTTTTTTTCTAGTTTGAGCCATCACACTTCTTGTTCCAACCACTGTGCACTTTCAGTTTCGATTATGTTATTACAGACTGCAAGGATGAACCATACTAGAAAAACAGGATCTGGTTCTGTGACAGCAGGATACAGCTTCAAAAGCAAATGAAGCAGTGGGAATAGGAGTTCACTTCTGACCTTACCTGCAGTATGCTCTCTATAGCATGGACTCCACGCAGCAGGTTCAGGCCTCCACAAAGGATGCTGAGCACACAGGACACGATACCAGGGAGAGTTACTGGCTCCAACATCTGCGTGGGTGCTGGGAAAGAGCAAGGACACAGAATTACAGACTCAGCATAAAGTACCTTGCAAATGGCTTAGAAATGCATTAAAAATAAAGCTGCTCTGCAAAGACTATAAAAAATGAAGTCTTTTTATACAAAGTAATTATTTACAGACATGATTCAGTGCAGGCTACATCTTTGAAGCAGAGATAAGTCTGGCGGACATTGGTTTTAAATCTTCTGACCTCCAAAAAAACACATTCTGACACAGTAAAAGAAGTGATGTGTCACTATAAATCAGATTAGCACACGTCATCCCTCAGGTCTGGATGATTTATGTTCTCATAAAGCCGAGACTGGCAGGAGCAGCAAACAGAGCAAACAAAGCGTGGAGAGCTCCCCTGAAGAGGATGTCAAGGGAAACAACTCCAAGTGACTCGAGGTGGCACCGCTTAGCTGAGGCCAGCTGAGGTGTGACGATGTGAACAGGGAGGCTGCTTTCTGGAGCAGCTCAAGGGTAGAAGGTCTGCATCACAGAGCTATGGAGGAGATCCATTTGACTGAGCAGATATCTGACCTTGGCAAACTGAAATCTGTCCAGATGAGGCTGGTTTTTATTTAACAGTCTTTGAATACTGGACCATGAAGCCCTCTTGCCTTAAGACGTATGTATAAATTCTTAATAAAACAAGCACAATTCTGTGAAAATGACCTATTCATTTTAAAACACACCATCCTGCTGGTGAGAATATTATGAACGGTAATAAATGTATAATAATCTGCAGTTGAAAATAGTCCAGACAAATGCACTACATCTTTTTGAGTAATGTTGGTAAAAAACACAAATTATAGCAAGTATAATCAACTCAACGGTAGGGGGACAAGGATGCAGACAAATTACAGTTCAGTATGTATGGGTACGTTTTCAGTAAAGCAGGAAAACAAGAAGAATTTACGAAATATGCAGAGGAAAGCAGTAGTTGTTCATCATGTTACCTCTATTTTTAAAGGTATTCCAATGCCGGGATACTGCAGTGCCCATGTACCGTATGGCACAGGGTAAATCTGTGTACTGTTATGCCCCTAATAGTGATGCCATGGGGCTCTGGAGACCTATTCACCACTGCAGCAAGGTGAGACGTGTACTGGCAGTCAGCAAAATGCAGCATTTGCAGGAGCACAGGTAGGTACACAGTGTCATGGCTTCGCTAATCCAACATGAAGCTAAACAGCAGGTGATACTGCAGTGCCCATGCATGAACCCAATAGGAAATATGACAGGACATAAAATAATTTTTGTGTGATAGTTTAGCTAATGTCCATAATGCTTGAGCATTGTTATGCCTGATCGATAGGCAAACTAGGACTTTGAGACATCCTTATTTGGAGCACTGCATTGAAGACATTGCAATAGATCTGAGCTTTTAGAAGGCCGTTCCATGATCTTGACTTTTGTGTCTTGCTGGGAACCCAAAGGCAGACTGGAAACATTTCTTCAGATTATTACCAACATACTGTTCCTTCTTCATGACCAAATGCAACTAAACACTGTCCCCTGTGCCCGGGGCAGCAAAACAGCCTCAAAGCATTGTGCTCCTACCACCGTGTTTATGGTTGAAGTGCTTTTTCTTCCTTTGCCAGAGAAATGTGACATCCACAGGACTTGAACAGTTATAGTTTTGTCTCATCAAAGACAGACTCCCAAAACTAACCACCTAATTTCAAGTGGTCACAGGCAAACTTCAGTCTGGCTCTGACATGCTGCTGTTTGAGCCATGAACTTTACTTGGTCGATGACCTCAAAGGGTGCCAAGATGAAGAGTCCTCACAAGAGCCTCCCTTGGAGCTTCAAGTCCAGAGGAGGCCAATTCAGCAACAATCTTTCTTGTTGACATTTTGGATGATTTTCGGTCATTTTTTTTCCAAACACTGATATGAATGACAACGTACAGCAGTTCCAGACACCATGGAAGACTTTGAAATAGCAGTGTAACTTAACATACTCTCTGTAATTCCTTTCTGAGGCTCAGACTTATTTTTTTCCTTTTTCCCATGCTGAAATTACTTGTTATGAAGAATTTAAGAGTGGCGTTTTTCCAATCGAGCCATCAAGTACTACTAGCCCTGCTCACTAGAGCCCATTTAGTAGAGATTAGTACACACTGACTGAGACACTCAAGTCAAATACAGAGGGTCCAAGTGTGGTTTGAAAGTTAAAAATCTTACTTTGCTACATTCACTAGAATTCAGTTGGAGGATAATTATTTTGACTGCTCTAACTTTAAAATGAGATGTTAGAGCTTTTAAATCCAAAACTGCGTCACAAGGCAGTCTTGACATTGATGATTGTTTTACTCTATTAAGTGCTATAAATGATGTTAAGATTAGACCGACATTCAGGGAAATGTTCCTTATCTCCTGGGGTCTGAGAATTTTGACCTTAACCGATGGTAGTTACTCCTTAAGGATTTTCATCTTCATGCACATGCTTTGCTGAGGATGATCCAGCATATATTACCTTTAGTATTAAAAGGGCTGAGTAATGAACGCAAGATAAGCTGAGATAATGCTTTATTGATCCCAGAAAGTAGCCTATTACAAGAGGGAAATTTGTCACAGCAAGGTGAGGTCTGTATGGACTGCATATGTGTGATGTAGCAGGTCCTGTCCTACCTATGCCCTTGTACTTCAAGGGCGTGTGCACAGGGAATCTATCGACATCCCGCAGGTCCTCCAGGGAGATCTGGCGGGGCGGTCGCAGCCTGAAATCTGCCTGTATTTCAGCTAGGTCGATCTTGGTAGACAGGGAGCGGGGGCAGTTAAAGCGCTGTTTGGTCTTCTGGATGAACGTGTCTGATGGATGAGCATCAGCATAACAAGGTTACTAATAACATGGAGGACAACAAGGGCAGATAAAGATGCACATACAGATGCAAATGCAGCTTTATTGTGAGCTGCAGGATACTCTGTCAGAATTTATGCCCAAATCTATTTTAGTTCTGAAATGATTATACAGGAATCAAACAAATACTTACCAAACTCAATGAAGGAGTACGGCCGAACAGCACTGTTGACCCTATCGGGGTCATAAGTTCCAATAAACTCTGTCTGCAGCTCATCCAGGAAGCAGAAGGCCAGTACATTGGGGTAGTTTGCAGTGCACACCATCAGGTATCCAAGACCCAGTGAAGTGATAAAACTGAAATACACACCAATTACCAGTTTTTAGAAGTCATAAGAAAATGCAAAGCACCTAACCCTAACCACCAGGAAAAAAAACAAAAGATCTGATTACAAGTCCCTTTATTAGCTCAGTGGCCAATAGGCCATGAGCTATTGTGAAGGCGCTGTGTCCGGCCTCATCATCGTTAGCAATTTCTTCAAACATCTTCAATAAAACTACTGGTCAGATTCACTACCTCCGCCAGGAGGTATTGTGATTGCTTTGTGTTGTGTGTTTGCGTGTTTGTTTGTTAGCAGGATAACTCAAAAAGTTATGGAAAGATTTTCATGACATTTTCAGGAAATGTTGATACTGGCACGAGGAAGAAACTGTTAAATTTTGGTGGTGATGGGGGGGGGGGGGTGACAGATCTGTCTTGGCAGAGGTCTGTGCTCTCCAAGTGCTTTTCTTGTTTTAAATGTGGCTTCCTAGGGACAATGTTGAAATACAGTATTAAACATTTCCTTTTCCTTATAATGGGCCATATTTTGATGGCTCATTACGTGGAAACAATTACAGATATCAATATAGTTACTACTTAGGAAGCCATATATGGACTTTCATTTAATAAGTTGAGTTCTCCTCCAGTGAAAGTACCACCCACTTCTATTGGGAGACTGATCTCCTGCATCAAGCCCACAAGGACTCTAACAGACAGGACCTGACAACCTCACAAATTCAACTTTGATTCTTGATACAACATGCCGGTGAGCTACAGGGCCATTGGTCCTATTTTTATTACAATGGCTCCATATCTGGTAGGATCAAATATATTGATCTGCCAGAACCTGACAAACAGCCAAACATGTGACTTCATCTTAGTAAAGAAACACTGAGACAAAACAGCATGCATGTGGGATGCTAAAGAGGTCCAAGTCCTTTTCTTGTGATGAAGATTAAAGTGGCTCATTCAGCAAAAACTGTTGATAATGGTGACAGTGTGACATGAACGATTATGTCCTTTTCTTGGTGCTGAAAACTGCACGTCCTGGTAGAGGAGGGGCAGATGCTGGTCTCACCTACGAGGCCACACCAAACCCTATAAGAAGATGATCAAGCCCAGCTCCTGCCTTTCCTTTGTCTAATGGAATATGTAGCCTGTATGAGATAGAGTTAAGCCCAATGACTGGATCAGTAGATGCATATTTGAGCAAGTTTCACATTATGTTGTAGTTACTCGACATTTCCTTAAGGGTAAGTTTGGAATTGCATCGTTAATTGAATTCTTGTTTTTTCCTTTAAGCTTCGCATCATCTTTATCCAAAATAAGTAGAAACATGCAATGAAGCCAGCAAAACACAAATAAAATCAAACAATCCCTGACCACTTCATACCTAATTATGTGCCAATGCAGAAGCTGCAACTCCCTCCACATCAACCAGCCCACTACATCAACCTACATAGTGTGTACACCTGGACAAAACTAAGGTTGGGCAAGAAATCACATTAATGTGATAGACTTTGCTACTTAACTCAAGTGAAAATTCCTATATCTGTAAATCAAGATTAGTGATTCCTTTGCAGATGTTCATGAATTATTTTAAGATTTGTTAATGCAAAATTCTGTGGTTCACACATCTTGATTGTAGGCATTTAGAAACAGTAAATACTATCTGGGTGCTTCTTTGAAACTGGTCCCTAAAAACAGGACATAGGGGCTAAAAATTCAAGCCAGATCTAGACTAATGTTATGAAGCAAGTTTGGAAGCACTTTAGGTCTATTTTAAAAATACATATTTACTGAGATAAAAGAAACTATTTTTCAGATAACATTTTTAAAAATTATTTTTATACAAAAATGCGCATCCAACACTGTAAAAAGGACAGGAAAATTTCATGCTACTAGGCAATTTTTTCAAATTTCTTTATATTCTCACAGGTATATTTTGGGAATCAAACTAATAATGCAAGGGTGAGTGTTTCCCAAAAATGACTGCTGATGCAAAATCACTCGCAATTTATATGTGTTTAAATGGGGAGGTTCCACATGTAACAAGATGGGTTACACACAAAACGTGAATTTTGACACGTCTATAGCTTTAATACAGTTTTTTTTTTTAATGTTTTGTTTTTGTTCATGAAAAACCCACATGTCTGGATTAGAAAATTGACTAGGATCCTCAAATTTAACACAGTGTCTTTATTCATAGTGGCCTATAAGACAATTTGAAGCCATGTTTTCCAGATAAAATGCTCCGACACCTAGCTTTTCCTATCCCAATTTGGTCCCATTTTTGACCCCAATATTTTATTAAAAATGTTTTAATTTAGGGATGCTCAGAGCAAGAGTATATTTTTTTGCATTTGTCTGAGGTCATCATTAGGTTCATCTTGGGAAGAATGTCTAAATTTCTTATTATTGGGTCTAAAAAAGCTGGCAAACTGCCAGGTACCAAAATGAACCCAGTTTCACAGAAGCACCCATCTACTCTTTGAATGTTCAGTTATTACACTTAAACGTTTTATCTTAAATCTAAATATTAAACTTCTTTGGTGTAATCATTTTCAAATAGAAACGGATAAGAAATCAAATTAACGTCAGATACAACCTTCTTGTTTTTCATGCACACTGCACTGTTTCTCATGGTATAATAATAATAATAATAATAAATAATAATAAATAATAATAATAATAATAATAATAATAATAATAATAATAATAATAATAATAATAACAACAACAACAACCATTTATATAGCACCTTTAAAAACTGAGTTTACAAGGTCCATCGACAGACAAAGCAAACGTGCACAACAGCAGAATAAAAACATAGCAAACAACACAATAGAAGAGATTAGTATCATAGTGGAGAGGGCAGAAACATGATGCTGTCAAATGCGAAAAGGAGTGGAATAAAACAGCATCATGTATGTCAATATAAATGAATAACCAAAATAGGGTGAAATTAAATATTCAACATTAAAAACATGGAAAAGAGACAACATCACATGAAGGCAAGTCTATGAAAATGCGTTTTAAGAAGTGACTTAAAAGCTGACACTGATTCCGCAAGCCTCATCTCCTTGGGCAGGCTGTTCCAAAGTCGAGGGGCCCTGATTGAAAAGTTGCGGTCGCCTTTCGATTTAAACCTCAACTTTGACAGGAGCCCTCCACCGGAGGATCTAAAGCTGCGTAGTGCCTCATAATTGACTAGCATGTCCATTATGTAGCTAGGGGCCAGGCCCATCCGGGCTTTAAAAGTGACCAATAAAATATTAAAATCAATTCTAAAATGCAGAGGAAGCCACTGAAGTGAAGCTAGGACTGGGGTAATGTGATGTTGTCTGTTAAAACCAGTGAGAAGCCTAGCTGCTGCGTTCTGGACTATTTGGAGGCGGGACAATGATTTTTGGGTAATACCGGACAGGAGTGAGTTACGGTAATTGAGTCTGCTGAATATGAATGAGTGAATAACTGTTTCCAAGTCAGAGTGTGGGACTATTGGTTTGATTCTTGAAATTGTTCGGAGATGGGGAAAACAGGATTGGACCATTTTATTGATGTGTGGTTGGAAGGTGAGGTCTGAATCTAATATTACCCCAAGATTTCTGGCAGTGGGTGTGATATTTGAGGAGAGTGGACCCAGGCTCTTTTTAAAGGAAATGATGGAATTTGGTGGACCAAACAGTATGATTTCTGATTTGGAGTTGTTGAGTTGGAGAAAGTTCTGAGCCATCCAACAGTTTACATCACTTAGGCAGTCAGACACAGCAGCTAGGCTTCTCAGGTCATCCGGTCTCAGGGGCAGGTATATCTGTGTGTCGTCCACATAACAGTGAAAGGAGACATTGTGGAGCTTAAAAATCTAGCTGAGCGGGAGCATATAAATAGAAAATATGAGTATGAATATATAGTATGAGCTTAAGAAAGCTATAATTATGACAGCGAGCTAAGTATACTCCTGATAACATTATTAAAATGATATTCTGAAGGTGCTGAATGTGTCTCTGGAACACACAAACCTTTCTGCATGCCTGTGCCTAAAATTCACACATCTGTGCTTAATTAAACACAACATCACATTCATATTCAAATGCACTTGGGCAGACGTTCCATCCATTAGCCCTGCAGTGCTAATTGATACACTATATGCCGAGCACAAATTAAATTCCCTGGATACAAAGACTTCAATATTATCTGAATTGCTCAGAGAACAAGTGATGGGAAAGCTTGTTATTGAATACAGCATATAGATGTCAACTGATGTAGAACATAAATGTCAACATGTAGTACAGATGATTATCATGAGGCTGAAAGGTAAAAAACAGAAAATGACTGAAGAATGAGGCTGTTACAGGTAAGACTTGAATCATACACAGATAACAAATCACACCTGCAAGTAACTTGTCCTCCTGAGGTTAATGATGGTGATAAAACACCATCTTCATAACAGTGACAGAATCTTCATTTTCTGCTGATTTGCACCATTAAAGTGGACAAAACTTTGCAGCCTTTCATAAAACATCTAAAGCAGGGGTCACCAACCCTGGTCCTCGAGAGCTACTATCCTGAATGTTTTAGACTCTTCCCTCTTCCAGCACACCTGACTGTCGTTATCAGGCTTCTGCAGAGCTTGATGAAAGGCTTATCATTTGAATCAAGTGTGTTGGAAGAGGGATACAGCTAAAACATGCAAGATAGTAACTCTCGAGGACCAGAGTTGTGACCCCTGATCTAAAGTCTATGAATTTGTCAAATTACAGAGCCCCAGTTTTAAGCAACTTCCTTCTTGTGTAAAACTGAAGCTGGATGAACAGCTCTTAAGCCATAAGCACGAGTGTGTGAGTGTGGAGCAGAGTTAACATCCACTTAATTAGAAATCCCAGAACAAACACAGTAGATAATGCACCTTAAGGCTGGATGCCACCTGCTAAAAAAAAACTGAACCAGAGTCAGAGGATGCATATCCCCCTGAGCTCCTCAAAACCACAAAGTGGCACTTCTTATGGATGTTGGCTGATTTGGAGTTTTCCCATCAATAGTTGAGAAGCTGAGAATTACATGAGTATTTTACTGGAAAAATATTCAATGGTTCTCTAGTTGTCTCTAGACAAATGACAGACATCAGTGAAAAAGGCGCCACACATTATGGTAAATTACAGCAAGTTTGGGGAAGAAACACTGATGTTTACTGATTCTCCTGAAACAAAATTCTGATGAATGAAAAAAAAAAAAAAAAGATGTACAGAGTTTGGGACTGCTATTAAAACATGACCATTCAGTGGACTGAATGGTGACTACATACATTTGTAGTTTAATTACATTTATGGAGATTTTAGTTTCTGAAAATTGATGAAAATTCCTGAATTGTAACATTAAGATTAGTGAGGCTGCTCTAGAAACTTCTCTTGCTCAAAAACATGGAAAGTCTGAAACATGTGTCTTCTCATATATTCATTGTAAATTTCTTTCTCCGGTCATGGCCCATCAGTGGACATTTGTATTACATAAAATTAAACATTTTTAAACAAATAAGGCACAATCACACCCCTATTATCATTGTTCATTGACTTTACAAAAACACACTTTGCTGTTTTAAAAAAGTATTTCTGAATTGTATTTTGTTTTGAGTTTATGTAAACAAAATACATTTGTTAAAAACATGAATCATCCATGACTTTAAAATGAATATTGAGGTTACATTATTTTGGCTGTATCACTCAGCCCATCTGTGTGTATGAAAAGGTCACTCCAAGGTCATGAAAACATTCTATATTCTTTTTATCCAAGACTGACTATAAAAGCAAATGCATATTACTCTATAGTTTAATTTGGGATATCATAAAAATTAAACTGTTTTGTGTTAAGTGCATTAGAGCCACTAAATCCCAACAGATATATCATGCAGCCTGTGTGAATAGTACAAGATGTCTGTTGCTGCTTTAACGACAGTGAAAATATAAAGCATAACAGTAAGTTAATCAGAGAACAGATTAACCCTTGTAATAAACAGTGGCTGCCTCATTGTGACTTTCACCATCTGACCTTGTCTTCCTCAGATGCTTGAGGCTCCCAGTGATTAAAGATGCTGTTATTAAAGGAGACCAGTGGTTGAAAAGTGCAGCTGGCTTATTGATGGCTGATTGTGAGCTTCTTTTGAGCTCATGTCCTCTATCTTAATAAGACTAATTAGCCCTTAACAAACAGCGTTTGAGAGGATTTCAAAGCATTTCCCTGAGCACCAGAGAGTCTTTTAAAACACTCTGCCACCTCAAAGGAAGGCCGAGCTGTCAAACCACTTAAATTAAAAAGCATTTTTCAATCAGAACTCTGTCAGAGAGGTTGCCAAAAGAGCACAACGTACACCATTAAGATGGAGTGAGAAATAGCCACCATCCATCTAAAAGCGCTTTAACTATTACATAAACTTAACTAAAAATGTGTGAGGTGAATTCATTTAAAGACCTACAAATACAAAAGATCCAGAGCATGTGTAGCTGGATATGAAGTTAAAACAGCCATTTTAATTAAACTGCCAGTACTTTTCCATTGTTGTTTATGTGGGAGGAATTAAACAGAGTTTTCAAATATAAGCAAACATCCAAACTTACTTGACATTGTAGGCTCCACACTTCAGACTGCTGCAGTGACTGAAATGGGTGAGTTTCTTGGAGATAAACTTGAGGTGCTTCTTGGCTTCCAGAAGTTCTTTGTCCTGCTCATAGTCAGTAGATGCAGAGAGGGGCAGGCCATCGTTGACCCGAACCACACAGGCAAACACCACCATCGACATCTTACCAGTCTGGCTGTCCCAAGGAATCCTTACAGACTGTGGAAAGAATAAACGAGTCAGGAAAGGAGATGTAACACTAAACACTTGTTGACAGTTCGATTAAGGCAGAGAAGTCTCAGTTTTGAACATGACAGAGCTGAGAAGTTCAGCAAAAAATGATTTTAATCAATGTCTTTCAATATTATGTGACTTTCACGTGACTTTCAGTTTCAGTCAATGTTTGGCCATAACCACCAAGGATGAAACGTGATTTAGCAATACTCTCTCCTCATTAAAATGTGTGTTATATCTGACTGGAGAAGCACTTTCACAATTAATATATTACAAGAGGAAAATAGGTGAGATTTGACAAATTAATTCTACATATTGCTCATACCTATTAATTTGGCATATGGTATAGATTTGTTATCTGACTAGAAAATGTAAGGTTTCTAGTCATAACAAACAAGCCACCACATTCCACCTAAACCTCTGGAAAAAGTAAGATTTATCTAAAATTATGAATTAATTTAGTAGTTGACTACTTAAATAATCACAGTCTTAGTGTCAAATGCTAAAATGTGTAACAGTCAAAGCAAAAGGAGCTACATTCTACGTGATAGAAGAATTTCAGAAATGCATCAAGCAAAACTGCCCAGCTTTTGGAGGTTGTAGCTTCTGAAACTAGATGAATTGATTTAAACTAATCATTCTTGGCTTTTCAAACAAATAATATATCAACTCACACTGGGGGAAGTTACAGCAGCTATGTTTCATTCTTCAGGACTGAAGGGTATTTAATCAACACAATTAATCAAAGTATCAACAAACCAATAAATGTCAATGTCTGTGGCTCCTACAACTAA
The DNA here is from genome assembly GCF_902148855.1 of Sphaeramia orbicularis. Lineage (NCBI taxonomy): Eukaryota > Metazoa > Chordata > Actinopteri > Kurtiformes > Apogonidae > Sphaeramia > Sphaeramia orbicularis. The sequence continues at coordinate 46,872,084 of NC_043977.1, read as the reverse complement.
AATAAAGCTTCCTAAAATAATGTATAATAATTTACTTTATATTGTATTAAAGTGCAGATTTAAAATATGATAACTTCTAACCTTTCATCATGACTTACTGAGAATTGCGCCAATGTTGAGGCAGTTATTTTATATACTAACCAACATGAAATATTCATCAGCTTATTTTAGCATCTAAACAAAAAGTTTAGAATCAGTCATCTGAGAAAGGTTAATTTGGTAGTTCCTCCCCATGGTGCATTCTTTCACATCAACATCTGCTTACACAAACATACAGTCATCTCTTAGCTACATGTTTGGTTAACAAATGTGAGAAAAAAATTAGGTTGTGTTTTCTTTCCTACAGAGAAATGTTCATTTTCCCTCTGGAAGTGAATTAGATGTCAGTCACTAACATGCATAATTCTCTAAAGTCCCACGATTAATTAAGCGGGATGCGAGTGTGACATGTACAAATTAAAGCAATTAATGTTAGCACTTAGTTTTGCTGAACCTCGGCTCCCTTAACCCATTAAAACCCAGTGTATCTTTGTGTGTTAAGTCGTGTAAGAACCACGGACAGCTCCACATACTGAATTAAAGGTGCTTCGAAATATGCTGTCGGAGGCTTTTATTTATCACGACAAATTTTCGTTGCACTCGTAGCAATGGATATTTCAGTTTCATTGAAGTCTCTCTCAAAAGTCCAAATTTACTGGCTAGCTGAATTAATTCACTGCAAAATCGTCAAATCTGCACAACAGTGGTTTGCCGTTTCTGTTTGCTAGCTAGCTAACCTCAGGAGTCTAGCATTAGCCAGTAGCTAAATGATAATAAAACTAATATTTGTTAACACGGTGGCTTGTACAGGCACCAGTTTACACAAAACCATATCATATAAAGCACTGGCTCCAGCGTTAATATAAACCGTTACTTTACATCATAGGTAACCTAGCTAATGCAACAACAGTTAGCCAACATCAATATTTCCTATAAGCTAATATTAGCAGCCTTAAAATCTAAAAGGCCAGCGTCTTTGCTTTCTCAAAATCAGTTTGAGAGTAACTGGAAACCTGTACAAGCGTACGCATTTACAGAGCTGACACATGAGTGAATGAGTGTTTAAGAATACCTGGTTACTGGTGGTGTAGCGCCATGTGGAGCTCTGTAACATATGCTGCTCCTTTACTGACCAGAGGAAGCTAACAACACACCCCGGGGAGGATTTGACAGTACGTGTACGTGGCTGCCTCGCTGTGCATTATGGGTAAATTGGGCGTGCTCACGTCAGCATCCTCCGGAGGAATAACATGTCCCTTAGGTCCAGGATTTAGGTTTAGTAGGACTTCTGAATTTAAATGATCTACTCCAAGGAAGGAACGAAGTGTTGATTTCAGAGGCGGGGGGTTGGGGGGGCGGGAACATGTGGCTTGACTACTGGTAAGTAGGGGTGGGGTGGGGTGGGGGGGCAGAACTGCTTGAACAGTGCCCTAATATCTACCCTACAATAACAGGAATATCAATGAGCCGTTTATAATTTAATGAACTACAATAATGACAAAAAAAACAAGCCAAATAACCTAGCTTACCCACCCCTACTGTGAATTCCTGACCCTGTTCATGAACTCACTGCTTAGTACCTACTATTTCTTACCAATAAAATATTACATTTACATAGACCTTTTGTACACAAATCAGTTCTGATTCCAAAGCCACATGGTGAACCATCGTTCTACAGATCATCATCACCCTAATGATGCTCACAATACTCAAACTCATGACTAACATGTTTATTCTTTCAACGTCACCTGTGAGCCTTCAGCCTCTCCATCTCCTCCAGCTTCTTCTCTACCTCCTCCAGCCTCTGCATCTCCTCCAGCTCCTCCTCCTCCTCCTCCTCCTCCTCCTCCTCTAGCCTCCCCTGCTGCATCTCCTTCCTTATCTCTACTATCTGTCACCTGACAAAAATATATTGATGCATGTCATGAACAGTGGGACAATTTGGGGTGCAACAATCATTGATTTTGATAGTACAGTTATAGTCTAAGGGAAAAACTCAGTTTCACAATTATCATGAGTATGGATGTATACAATCACATCTGTAATCGGAGGTTTTATTGCGTTTTTCCCTAAAACTTTCATTGTTATTCTTTTTTAAATTGCTGCCTTTCAACACAAAATGCATAAAAATAAGGTAATCAAAAATGTATCTTTGGCATTACATTAAAAAAAAAAAATTATCTCTGCGGTGTTGAGACTGTACAATAATAATAATAATAATAATAATAATAATAATAATAATAATAATTTTTATTTATCAGCACTTACAATAAAACTCAAAGACACTTTACAAGATTATTGAAAGCTTTGGAATTGATGGAGGATCTTGAAGTGGATAAGCTGCTTTATTGGAGCCAGTGAAGGTGTTGCAGGATGGAACGCATTCCTTTGAGTAACTTCCACACTGACTTCTAAAGTATGTTATGTTGACTTTTTTTGGAGATCCCGGCTGCGCCGAATTACCAAACACACGCACGCGCGCCCATCATGTGCGGCACATGGACACCGATTCAAACGTTGAAACCTCTGATATTCCAATCAGTCTATCAGACATGACCCAGGCAGAACAAACGCCCAACATGTTAACAACAGCTTACAGTGGCAGATGAACACGGAGGACGACTAAAACTGGTGTTTAAATCTAGGCGGTTCACAACCTGATGAGTGACAGCGGGGACGGTCAATCACACAAGACACAGCACAGCCAATGGAGGATCTTGTGGGCGGGTCTAAACTAAACCAGCTTCAGCGGCCATTTTCCGCTTGGTCCTAGTGCTTGACCAGTTTCGGTTTAGAATAACTCAACATTGTTTTGAACATTAAAAACTAAAGGGGACAAAAACGGTGTGTTGAAAAAGTGCAGGGGACATGTCCCCTGCCCCCCCCCCCCCCCCCAAATTACATCCGTGCCTCCAAAGTGAATAATAGAGGAAGAGAACACCATATATCACAATATGATTTTATATTGATATAATGGTAAATATTATTATTGTGATAGCCTATCCATGTCCCCCCCTTCAAGGTTTATTTTGTTTTCATTACTAAAAAAAATGTAATGTCTGACTTTTTACTTAAGTGTACTGTTGTTTGATGTTGCCTAAATATTTTATACCAATAGCTTTGAATGTTCTACCTGTAGGTTTGGGAGATGTTTTGCTGCTTGAAAAGTCTCATGTTCTTACAATGTTTTTGTCTTGTTGAGAAAGACTTCAAATTGCACCCTTTTTGGTGTGTCTGTGACAAAGTGGAACCACATCATCTGCCCCCCTTTTTAATTTAACCATGCTTGATAAATATTTGTGTTAGCCATTATTCCACCTTTAACCTGTAATTAAACATTACATTCATCTGTTCTGTGCAGACAAGCTATCCCAGGTGTGTTTGAGTCTGTATTGTTTGGTTACAGGTCATTTACATCATTTCAGGTTAAAGTCAAACACAGACAAGTACAGTTAAGTTTAAATTACTTCAATTATGTATTTGTTAAGTTAATACTCACCATTTCAGCACGTGTTTCAGGAACAAAGTGAGCAATTGGTTCTTTGTCTTCCTGCTTTTATAACCTTGAGAACATCATTAATGATGATAGCAGGGTAAAACCAACTAGAGGGGTGTTGGTCATTTTAATTACAAAGTATTGTTTAAAATATGATTACAGATTAAGCATGTTAAGATATTATGAGTTTAAAAGATAGGGGGAGAAGCTCTCTGGGAAATGTAAAAGAAATTGATGTTTCTGTTGTATTATTTTTTCCCCGGAGGATGTAGTGTCTTTACCTGCGGCATGGTTTTGCCTAAATGCACCAATGCCTTCAGTGTATATATAAGGCAGTTGAAAGTTACTGCAACGATGAGAAGACATTCAATGGTGTAGCTAGGTACATGGTACCTTAAGTCACCTTAATTTAGCAGGAGTTTAGTTTTCTTCAGTTAAGGTGTGTTAACTGTTTGCTTTTGTACAATTTTTTTAAATTTTTTTTGTGACACAACAAACTTGGTGACATCTTCTGTCAATAAACACCTTTCATCCCATAGATTTAGAAACACAGTTAATACGCAGTGGTTTATGTCAGGGGAGGATTTTCAGACCCCGAATAGATGTGCTATCATTTCCTGATATCTGTTTATCTATTTCTAATTATTTGGAGTAGGACAATATAAGCCCGGCTTCTTCCTACTCCACTTCAGACATAATGTGTTGTTAGAGCCACAATGGACAGTGTGTGACTTTTTTTTTTCTTTTTTTGGGTATTACCTTTAATGTTTTGGAGTGTTCTGTTTAATTTTTTGTTTTTTGGCTTTTGTTCACCTTTATATTTTATTCCTACTTATGTTCAAAAAATGTATTACTATCATTTCAATCTTACACTCTATATTAAACTCTAAATTATATTTAAAATAATGTTGGAGACATTATGATGCAAACTCAGACTGAGATCAGGGATAATCTTCATTTGGCAGGGCTTCCAAATGTAATAGTGTGTGTAGATGGAACACTGAACTAACTGAACACTTTGTGCAATTATCCTTTTTGTCTCCCTGATATAAACACACTGACATGTATCCACTTTAAGAGAGACTGATGGGTACCTACTGGGAGATAGACAATATCCGTGCCTGCCTTCTCTGCTGACCCCTGATCCTGGGGCCCCAAAAGTGCTAAGTAGAGCCCGAGTTCAGATGACCATGCACGCTCAAATCTTGGTTCCAGTGACTGTGCAAGCTCAGGATGACCACAGAGAGGGCAAGTGAATGACCCTGAGGATGACCATTCGATTGACCTCCAGATGAATGACCCTGAGGATGACCATCCAGTTGACCTCCAGATGAATAACCCTGAGGATGACCATCCAATTGACCTCCAGATGAATGACCCTGAGCATGACTGTCCTATTGACCTACAGATGTCCAGGATGGAAGGGCATCAGATTTAACTGACAGGAATTACTTTTCAGATTAAGCTACTGCCACAATCATCACCAGTCAAATAAAAACAGAGTTCACATTTTAGTAGTAAGACCATAAGACAGTAAGACCTAGCTGTCCATTCCCTAAATTGCTATGTGATCAAAAAACTAACCGGATAAACTGGATAAGAAAACATGAACATGTCTGGGCCTTGGACTCTCAGGTATGAAACTGTCCATAGGCTATGTTCACACCATCAAACCATATGCAGTACATGGCTGAAACGTAATATTTTAATAACAAAAATACAGCACCCCCCTCGTCTCGAAAATGGTCTGATCCTCCCCATCCCTCCCCCCTTTCCTCAATTCAGACTCTGAGTGCTTCACAGGTATAGAGCAGTGTGCACAGGCGCTGCCTTCCAGAGTTGGGAAATGGTAGAGATGTAAGTACTTGGTGTAAACCAGGACATGCGACACATTTCTTTATTTCAGCCACTTAACACATTATTATCATCACCAGTCCCTATTTTTGCTGCATTGAAACGTAGGTCACTATTTACGTTGTTAGGTAGGAGTTAGCTGATGTTTTGTCGAGCTAAGAAATGTTTCATGTGGTTCAGTCCACCTCTGTCCTTTGTTTGAACTGGACTGAAAGAAGCTGCTGTTGTGTCTGTGCATGTGTTCAGATTAAAAACAAGGTGATACTGACTTTATCTGACTAGATGTCCATTAAATCCCATTGTTTGTGTATGTGTGTGTGTGTGTGTGTGCAGACAGACAGCTGCCCTCATCATGAAAATACAATTGTTTTTTTTCTTAAAAAAAAAAAAAAAAAAAAAGCCAGATTCAGGTAAGAGTGCAAGATCAACTCATGTAACCTCATTTTCCACAGCAACCAAATTTTCTATTACAATGATATTGTAAGTTGAATAAATGTACCAGTTTATATCTCTTATTAGATATAAAACACATTGTTTGGTTATTCACCTCTTGATTAAAGCACAAAGAGAGAGAGGAGAGCAGAGAGATGCTCAACATATACACTAGTCTACAGTTTATAGAAATGATCTGCCTCAGATTAAATGGGCTAAATGTTACATAGTTTAATCAGATTAATTGGAAAACAAATGACAAGGTTTGCTGATGTTTTGACGGTATATGATGGTGTTTTCTGCCACATATATGTTGGTTTCTGTCCATTTATAAACAGATTTATAAATGTTCCACTGATAGAACCTGTAATGTGAATGTATTGTCATGTACAGACTGTTTTGAAGTAGATCTGGATAATCTGACACTAACATTCCTCTGGAGTTAAACCCATTCTTCTGTGTAGGCACATACATATATATATATATATATATATATATATATATATATATATATATATATATATATATATATATATATATATCAAGGCCCAAAATGGAATCTGGCCCGATTCAGAATCGGGCCGGCCCAGAATGGAATTCTATTCTAGGCCGGCCTAGAATGGAATCCTGCTGCTATAATGTTATTTTTATACCATGTTTGATGCAAATGATCCATAATTCCATAATTTGTCATAATTTTACATTTTCAGTCTGACATACCTTGAGTAACTATTGTCAATTTCAGTCGATTTCACTGTACCATATATTGGTGGGGAGTACCACTAGGTTCTATTTGTAAATAAAGTGTATTATAGTTTACAATTCAAATGTTGTTTATTTCATTTTTTTTTTCACATATTTGCAAATTCCATGTATTGATTTTTGTAATAATTTAGATCATTTGCATTAAACATGGTATAAAAATAACATTATAGCAGCAGGATTCCATTCTAGGCCGGCCTGGAATAGAATTCCATTCTGGGCCGGCCCGATTCTGAATCGGGTCAGATTCCGTTTTGGGCCTCGACATATATGTATATATATATATATATATATATATATATATATATACACATACACACACACACACACACACACACATATATATATATATATATATACATATATATATATATATATATATATATATATATATATATATATATATATATATATACACATATATATATATATGTGTTGGGGAGCAGCTGTATCAAAATGGAGGATTTTTTTCCACCAGCAATTAGAGTTAGGGTTTATTTCTTTTATGATTCCAATCCATTCCTCTTTTATTGTGGCTCAGCATTTAAATTACTTTATCAAATTTGATGGTTTAGTCAAAGAGTTTCTCATACCCAAAAAATGTTATGCTTTTTTTCACAAATGTAGGAATGATGGTCCAAAATTGCGTTAAAATGTACAAAAACACTGAAATTTCTCTTGCCTGGTCAGGCAGCACTCTGGACTGGTATCATAATGGTTTTGTATCATTTCGTCAGGTATATATGTACCTATGTTTTGGTTGTTTTGTACTTCCCGGACATGTAGTTTTTGCACTTGGTTTTATATTCATTTTATATTATCTTTGAGTGTATTTTGTTCGCTTTGTCTGACTTTATACTGTATGATTTTATAGCTAGTTGTGTATTGCTAACCATTAAGTCTATTATTATTTAGAAGGGGGAAGGAAATATAAGATTTTCTTCATCCTGCTGCTTTTCGAGCATGAGTGTGTAAATGTTTGTTCACCTGATGATTATTGAATGTCTACTGATGAAATGCACAACCATGAATGAAATAAATTAAATGAAATGAAATGAAAATGAAATGAGCTTATATGGAATGACACTAAACCAAAACAAAGTATTTACAGTCCAAAGTACTACTATTGGCTAAATTGTATGACGATATTTAACAACTCCTTAATAAAACATACATTGATATTAATGAGCTTATCAGCTTTGTAATGGATACCATTTCACATCATTTGCTTTTAACTTAATCTTTTCTTTGCCCCATTCTTGACTTTCCCCCTGGAACCAGGTAGCAAATTAGTTTTACTTCAAGCATCGGATTTTTTATGTTAAAATTAAAATAACATGAAAAATGAATAATGTGTACCCAGAGTCTGCCAAGCTTCAGTGCTCCTCTCAGACCCTGAAATAGGCTGTTCACTGGTGTCAGCGTTTTCTCCAATTTTCGTACATTTCCTTTCAGAATGGTATAGAAGGAAAACCCAACTGTGGCTGGAGGAAATGAAAACAACAATACAGAGACAGTTACCGGCCTCATCCTTCACATATATCCAAGCAATCTCCTCAGAGCACTGCCCATGTGTCAGCCTGAAGGGACCACCACAATAGCCTCATGGTCTTGTGTGTGTGTGTGTGTGTGTGTGTGTGTGTGTGTGTGTGTGTGTGTGTGTGTGTTTATGTGTGTGCATGTGAAAGACAGTGAAAGACATACATACACAGTGGAAGTGGATGATAGATGTCTGCTGCTGCTGACAGGTTGATGAATAGCCACAGGTCTCTGCAAGTGTTTAGTGCCCACAGTGTCAGCTGTTAGGAGCACAGTGTCGTCATTCACAGCGACACAGACAGAGGTGCAAAAACATCTACATTTAAATGCATCAGCACCAATTGTCTCTTTCCATGGATGTCATCATTATCCATCTCAACTCTGAGCGCAGGGATTCTGATGAGTCCTATGACAGGTCTAAAAATATACATGCAGAGTATTCTCCTGGTGGAGCTGCAGGATTTACACAGTTTAAAAATGAAATTCATAACATGCAGTAAAAGTGTAAAGGTTTCTTAGTAGCTTGTGCTGTTAATAAGTTCATACTTTATAATTAAAAGTTTCAGACACAACAAGTTCAGGTCAGTGCATAATACAGTGGGTAGCTGTGGCTCGGTTCAACCTCGACATTGGGTTATTTATCACCAGAAGTGCCTTGTCTGGTAAGACAGAATAACCACTATGTTAGTGCAGTCCATTTAATAAAGCATTTATTAGCCTTAATAAAGCTCTGTTCTGCTTTTGCTTTAGATCTGATCACTGCAAAAGTTAAAACCAAAATATATAACATTTAAGTAAGTAAAACAGGGTGTAAAGAGTCATACAATAATCAATAATAATCCACCTTAACCATGACTTATGACCCACTAGGTGTGTGTGTGTGGGTGTGTGTGTGTGTGTGTGTTGGTGTATGGGACATTTTTGGACTCATTTTACTGCTGTATTAATGTGTATGCCGTATTTTACTGCGTACATGTTTAACCCATAAAGGCCCAAATATTGATCACCGACCAAAGCCATCTACTGATCTAAACTGTTTAATACCTGTTGATCCACTAATCTTATCAATACATGTAAATAATTGGTGTAAAATACAGTTTGTCACCCATTTATGGTCATCAGATATGACCTATTTGGACGTTCAGAGGTTCCGTAGTGAACGTGGAAACCCCAACATCTTCTACAGCATTGATTAACCAGTAAAACCCATGGAGATGGATCAATGACAGTGGATGGAAGCACTTGGTTTATATTCAGTTAATGATAAATTTGACTGAAAAAGTAATTTTTTCTGCAGTTTTCTCTGATTTTGATATTAGAACCGTCAACTTTAATTTGAGCTTTTATGAACATCTACATGATCAGTGAATTAAATATAGGAAAATAACAGATTTTTAATTTAAAAATACAAAAATACACAGCATAATACTGGAATAAATGGTGATAAATCACTGAAAAAGGTTAAAAATAAAGAAAAAATCCTTTGGGAACTGCCAGAAAATTAGCTGTTTTTGATATAATAACCTTCAACTTTATCTGAGCTTTTAAGAACATCTTCATGATTAGTTAATTAAATACAGGAAAATACCTAATTTATACTGATAAAATACAAAATACAGAGGATAATATTAAAAATAAATGATGATAAATCACCTAAGAAAGGTTAGATATTGGGAAAATTTCATTTGGGAGCTAACATACAAGTAATGCTGGGTCTTTATAGATTAAGGTTGAGCTCATTTGAGCTACATTACAGTATCTGAGTGACTCCCATGGCAGAAATGTAAGTCAAATCAGTTCTGATCTGACTGTTCAGACTGAGGTGAGGTATGTATGTGACTCAGGAGGGGGAACACACACGGAAGTAACAGCCAGTAAAAATTGAAATGAGATCAGATCTGGGCCTCTTTTGCATGCAGTGTGAGCATACTTTGTGTATAATAAAAAAATTTTGTATTGTTATTGAAGAGTGTGTGAATGCGAATAAACACACATTTAAAGTTAATAAATAAATGATGAACATTAATCAATGCATCACTAATTGTTAATAAATACACTATATGCATGGTTAATGTTAATAAACACATAATTATTTGTAATATGAACATTAGCAAATGCATATATAACTGCTAGTAAATACTCGTAAGTATTTGGTAAATGTTTAACTGGAAGCACTCGGAGAGCGCAGACCTCCGCCAAGGCTGATCAATGGCCCCCCCCGTGGGCCCCCCCACCCCCGATCACCACCAAAATTTAATCATTTCTTCCTTATTCCATTTCCAACAAACCCTGAAAATTTCATCCAAATCTGTCCATAACTTTTTGAGTTATGTTGCACACTAACGATCAGTGGGACAAAAATTCAGTCCTGGACTTTTTGGTTCAGAGCGGCCCACCACAAATCCACATGCAAGTGTTGTTCAGACTTAATGTACATACACACAAGCCCTTAATAGACCTACCACCACTTTTACTGGACAATTTCTCTTTTTACTGTTACAGTATTAGTAGTTAATCAGTGCTTGACTGATGTGAACTGTAGAACACGATGATGTTGAAGGTAAAGCTAGGTAAAGAAGGTAAAGAAATATGTGTTAATCAGTTTACCACAACACCACCACCTCCTTCGCATGGTGGAACATATGCCTCAACATTTTTTCCTTCAGTCTCCAGCTGGTGTACCATGTTACTGGTGGTTTCACTGTCTCCATCCTCATCAGACTGGACCCAGACCACCTGCTGTTGCTGTGAAGAGACAGGTGAAGCAGCAGCCACCTTGCTACTAGCCCCGCCCACTGTAGAAAACATCATTAGACTTTTTTTTACTCATTGCAGCCTCAGCTGTTAGAGCTTTTCTTTTCTTCTCTTTCAATTTTGCGGCACTGCCTTTGCATTTTTTTGTCGCCTTCTCATTTTATTAATTCCTTTTTGTTGGTAAGATGATACCACTACCTCTCTGATGACTCTCTTGACTACTTTTTTCTTGAAAGTGATTGGATGAGAGGGTGGGACTCCCGGGCATTTAGCCTCTTTCAAAGGGCCACTGTATTCTGAAAATGGACAATCCAGTGGACCAACTGTCACCTCTTTGCTGAGTCTGCAGCTCTGTGGGCCGGTGCTACTCAATGTCAAGGATTGACTATTTAGATGAAAGACAAACCACTGGGCTGATTACATGTCTATCTCCCCGGGCTGGGAGGGTTATCATAGTTACCAAAAAAAAAAAAAAGGACAACCATTCATTTGGCCCCAATATTGAGCGGCCTACTAGTAAAATGACCGGTACTCCTAATGGCCTGTGTCTTAGAAGGCAGTTGTCATGCTCTTGTGTGCACTGGCCTGGTTTACACTTGGCCTTGAAACTCTAAATAAGTGAAATCTTATTAAAATGATAAACATAGGTGTCCTTGTAACACTGTGGCAGCAGTTACAGAAGTAGATTAATGTCTATAGTCTGAAAGTGTCAGGTTCAACAATTATACAACACTGTTTTTGAGAGTCCACTGGTGAACAAATGGATCAACTGTGGGTTTGGAGAAACAAAGCAGTGAAAGTCTTCTCGTCACCACCTGTGCTGCTTCACTTCCAATATTTCAGCTTCTATTTGTTTCCTTTCATGAAAAAGTCATTTTATATTCCTTGCGTACTCTTTAAAATATTGACTTTTCCTCAGGTATTGTGTTGCCTGTATGTGTTTATCTCACTCTTAAAGTCACAAATGCATGTTTTCAAACAACGAACAAAAGCTACATCAAGTTAATAATTCATGGAAACAATTACAAACTGTAAAGAGAAGGACATACTTTGTTATCTGACCCTGGTGGAAATAAAAGTAAGCCTGATTGTGTGTTCTCCTGTCCCGTCTCTGAGGAAAAACTGAATGTACTTGTGTAAAATACCCTCTGTTTATGTTGGTTTCTTTAGTGGTGATGATCTTTGAAAATCTTGTTTTATTCAGAGTTTTGAGTTAGTCTTGGAAGAGAAGGCGTGATATTGCATTTAAGGCTCGACTAAGTAATAACCTGTATCTTCCACTGGTGAACAATATCATTTACTGATATAAAAAAGTGAAATACCTGTTGATCCACTAATCTTATCAATACATGTAAATAATTGGTGTAAAATGCAGTTTCATGGTCATTAGATATAACCTATTTGGACATACAGAGGCTTTGTAGTGAATATGGAAACACCATCATCTTCTACAACATTGATTCACCAGTAAAACCCATGGAGTTGGATCAATAACAGTGGATGGGGACACTGGGTTTATGTTCAGTTAATGATAGATTTTACAGAAAAAAAATCACTTTTTCTTCAGTTTTCTCTGTTTTTGATATAATAATTCTGAACTTTAATTTGAGCTTTTATGAACATCTACATGATCAGTAAATTTAATATAGGAAAATAACTGCATCAGTTGCATCCATGTGTCTCCCCCTACTTCCCCCTCTCACCCCCAGTCTCTCTCTTTTCCTCCTTTACCCTTTCTCTTTAACCCCAACTGGTCAAGGCAGATGTCCATCCTCCAGGAGTCAGGGTCTGTTGCAGGTTTCTTCCCATTAAAAGGAAGTTTTTCCTTCCACTGTCACCAGTCACAAGTGTTTGGAGGATTGTGCTGGGTTTCTGTAAACTGGCTTGAGATCCTGGTTTCAACCGGCTCCATATGTAAAGTGTCATGAGAAAACTTTTGTTATGATTTGGTGCTATATAGATAAAATTTGATTGATTGATTGAACTGATTTTTATTTAAGAATACAAAAGTACAGAGCATAATACTGGAATAAGTGGGGATAAATCACTGAAGAAAGGCTAAAAATAGAGAAAAATGAATTTGGGAACTGCAGGAAAATTAGCTCTGGGTCTTTATGGGTTAAGTTTGGTCTTAAGTTGTACAAGAAAACAACCACTGAAACCAAGACACACATGGCCCCATACATTCTGAGGGCAGGGGAATATAAACATTAAATGAAGCACATTATGAAACCTGCTTAATAAAAATGCTGAATTTTGTTTTTCAAATAAAAATATTTTGACTTTCAAATGTTATGATTGCTTAACGTTAATGCTGATGCACCTCGGCGCAGTATAATTTACAAACCAGTGTAATGGGTAATTCATTATCTGAACATAAGCTGAATTCATGAGGAGATGTGCATTGGGTTTGATATAGAATAATTCCACAACTGTGACTTTTTCATAGGATTTATTGTCTGGAGTTCATCTCACATTTTGGTATATCCATTCATAAATGTTTACTCCAGTTGACCCGACTGTCTGGATCCACAGATGACAGATACCACATTTGCATTTTTATTGGCCCATTCGCTCATAGGGTGGGGGTATACACTGATACCAGGCATTACGTCCGTCTGTCCATCTGTCCATCTGTCCATCTGTCCATCTGTGATTTTTGTTCAACCAATTTCTCAAAGGCTATTCCTCAAATTATTTTCAAATTCAACACATTCTCATTTTCTTTACCACTATGGCTTAATTTCAGTTGTTGGATATTTTTTTTTTAATTTGTCCAACCAATTTCTAGAAGACTAGTCACCAAATTTGGCATCTTTAACCAAACCTCCAAAGTCAGAGGGACTGAAAAAGGCGAGAAACTAAGTCGCGACCTGGGGGCTGCCAGCATGGGGGTAAATTGCGTACAGCTAGATTGTAAGTTCAGCATGTAATAGTAATAGATCTCCTTAATTGCAGTAACGCAAATACTAGTATGCAGCAACTCATCTGAAGTTGATCACAATAAACAAATCCATCATATATCATGAATATTGGAATTCAAAATTAACAGTTACTGACTGTGTAACTGTAAGAGTAACACACCATGCGAACTAATAATCATACATCAATTCATTTTTATTTAACAAAAAATTATGTCAAACAGATAAATAAAGTCAACACACGCACATGCACACACATACAATATTATTGCAACAGTAAAAAGGGATATTGTTCAGTAAATCAATGAAATTGAAACTGAAAGGGTGTATGAAACAAAATTTTTAGGAGTGATTATTGACCATAAACTCTGTTGGAAACCACAAATATAATATATGAAACATAAAATGGCCGTTGCGATTCTTTATAAAACTCGAGATTTATTAAATAAGAAATGTTTGCATATATTGTATTGTTCCCTTGTACTGCCATATATGTCCTACTGTGTGGAAATTTGGGGCAATGTGTTTAAAACTAACGTAGATCCTATAATTAAACTCCAAAAAAAGCTATTAAAGTAATAAGTAAAGCTGGTTATCTTCAGTCAAGTAATCCGTTTTTTGTAGGATCTGGTATATTAAAATTTTTTGATATTGTATATTTAAAAACAATGGAAATTATGTTTCGTGCAAAAAGCAAAAGTCTTCCTGTTTGTATATGAAAAAATGCAAGTTAAGAGAAGGAAATTATAATTAAAGAGGGATATTTGTGTTTGAAACATGTAAAGCAAGAACAAACGTTAAATATCATTGCATTTCTGTTGCTGGTGTCAAATTATGGAACCAATTGAAGGATGAATTAAAATTGTGTTGCTCGTTGTCAAGTTTTAAAAAAGCTTTAAGTTGTGAAATTCTCAAGGGCTATGAAAGTATAATGATCTCTAAGTGTCTTAAGAAACTGAATGTAGACTAATTTATGTTCATGTTTTATTTGCTGCAGCTTCATGTGTGGAGTAGGAGTAAGGATGGGAGTAGGAGAAGCAGAAATAAACCTCTGGCTTCAGCTTCTTCCTTTTTCAGTTACCGATTGTGTTAATTTTATGTTTTTTTTTTACATGTATATGTTTCTGTACATAACTGAAATAAAAATATTCATTCATTCATTCAATAAAAGTGGTGGTAGGTCTATTAAGGGCTTGTGTGTATGTACATTAACAGGGCGAGTCGGTACAGCACCTGTGTCCGGACCAAAAAGTCCAGGCCCGAATTTTTGTCCCAGTCCAGCCCTGCCAGTGTCTATTGCCCTGTACAAACTACAACCACATGTTCTGAGTCCAGGGTCATAGGTGAGATGTTTAACATGAGCAAAACCACCACGCACAGATGTGTGAAAATGCACAAAATGTGTTTCCATTATACTTTTGTGCTATACTTCTATATTGAAATGTCTGAAAAACTACCTTATGAGAGCATAAAAACTTTTTTGCAATCTTTGACAGCTTTTGTGACATTTCAGTGTTTCCATTACCAGTTTTCTATTGCACAATTTAAGTTTTGCGCATTTCTTAGGGTAATGGAAACCCAGTTTATGACACCTACTGTTTTACTAAGGCTAAGAAAAGGTAGTGTGTGATAGTGTTTATACATATATATGGATTTATTCTTCAGTTTGATACCATCCATATGTAAATACACACTGACATATTTGACTGAAGCTGCATGTTGACTATCTTGGAAATCAAACCAATCATTTTACAATTTTTTTTCTAGTTTAAAAACCCATAATCCCTGTAGAGGATTCCATCATGCACGTTTATCAAAATAAATACAATGTGAAAAATTCATTTCAAGTCTATCTGATGGTGTAGATTATGGTCCTGCACTGACACAAAATGACAACTGGGACATGATAGGGCTGCATGTTGAGCATGGGATAAGACACAGCTCCTAAACAAAACACAGAATAAATCATGTAGAGTTGGGTCACCTTTACTTATAAAACACTATAACTGCAATGCACAGATTGTATAGACAGAACATAGAGGGCAATAGAATAAATAACAGATTTAATTTATTAGGAATACGTATTGATTCACTGGTTCTCTCTGTAATTACATTATCAGTCAGTCAAGAGTGAACATTAGACATTGATTTTTTTTTTACTAAAATTTACTGGTCTCTATCAACAATATCATAAAAGAGTGACTGTTGATGAGTGCATCAAATGACTTGATCAGAGAGTGAAACTATGGACGCTTCAGGAAGGGATGCAAATGACTCTGATTGCTGTCTCATGAGGAATAAGCTAAAGAAAATCTTTATCTCTTCCACGCAGATACTCAAAGGTCTATTTATTTCATTGACTTGTGGTGAGTGGACCAGCTTTCCTGGTGTCAGCATATTCAATAACAAGAAAAAAAAACAAACAGGATGGAATATTCACAGGCGAAGAAAAAAATCATCCACAATAAAGATGCGCCTGATAAATATGCGAGGGCTTGTATTAAAAAAATGCATATAATGATGACATAAAAGAGGCAGAGGATGGGCAGGAAGATGAAAGCAGAGTGCAGATGGATGTCAAGGAGATAAAACCCTGAACCACCCAAAACACAATTATCCATAAAGGGAAAATTGGCTTCTGTTAACAGTGCTCAAGTGTGAGCAGACCTTGAGTCTATATTAACAAGCCTCCTTTTCTTATGCTCTTTTTCCACAGGTTAAAGAAAACCCAGAGAAATGCAATGAAGCATAAGAAAGTGCTCCACCCCTCGAAAATCCTTTAAAGTGAAATTAGGATTGAGGGGGTATTTCTGCCTGCGCTCACAGACATTAATCAGCCGTGAAGGCTCAACACTACATGCATCCCAAGAACAGCAGTTTATCTGAGCATGACCCGTCTGCACAACAAACTTCACACCAAAGTCAGTGGGAGGACAAAAATCTAAGCAGGTTTCAGAGAACCTTCTTTGTCAAATTAACTATTTATAATATTTCACACAAGATCAAGGTTAAGCTTATTTACATAGTACATTTACAACAACGTGAAGTGCTGTATATAAGATATAGGTAAAAATACAAGTACATAAAACTAGTAAAAATATATAGAGATATAACTGTACTAAAACTGATAAAGATAATTGAACACTAAAAACACCGACAGGAGATAAAACTAATTAAAGTCAGACACTTGGATTAACCCGTAAAGACCCAATGCTACTTTTGTGGTGGTTCACAAAGGAATTTTTCTCTATATTACCCTTTCTTAAGAGATTTATTATCGTATTATCCTCTTGATTTTGCACTTCTTCAGTACAAATCTGGTATTTTTCGATATTTAATTTACTGATCACATAGATGTTCATAAAAGTTCAGAGTTAATTCAAAGGTTATATCAGAAATAGAGATTAAATGAAGAAAAAGTGACTTCTTCAGCAAAATATATCAATAACTGAACACAAACCAAACGTTTCCATCCACTGTCATTTATTAAACTCCATGGGTGAATCAATATTGTAGATGACGGTGTTTCCATGGCAACTATGGAGCCTCTGAACCTTCCAAATGGGTCATACTGTATCAGATGACTATGAAAAGATGATAAACTGTATTTTACACCAATTATTTACATAGATTAATAGGATTACTGGATCAACAGGTATTAATCATTTTACATCAGTAGATGGTTTTGGTCGACAGTGGATGTTTGGGTCTTTATGGTTTAAAATTCAGTGGAAATAGGTGCACCTTTAAAAGAGATTTAAAGTGCTCAGTGGACTGTGCACGTGTGATATGTTGTTGCTGTAACGTGTACAACGGGAACCCAGATGCAGACCGACACTGAGGTAAGAGTTGGAAAAGCTTTTACTGAAGCTTAGCAGGAGTTCAATGTTACAGTTCACAGTTTTAAACAAAGTCACAAACACAGTCTCAGTAAACCAACAGGGGTTAGGCAAAGGGGGGCGTCGGGGACAGGCAGATAATCCAGGAACCGGAGAGACCGTAGAATCCAGAGGGGCAGTGACTGAAGACAGGGTCTGAGGCGGAAACAGGTCGATACCAGGCGGCGGTCAGAGACGTGGTCTAGGAGGAAGGGCAGGTCGAGTACCAGGTGGCGGACGAAGAGACGTGGTCAGGGGCAAAGGGCAGGTCGAGTACCAGGGCACGGACGAAGAAGGCAAAACCAGGCAGACAGATCAGGCAGGGGATCAGGCAACGGGTAGGCAGGACAGGTCAGGGACGAACAGGATCAGGCACGGAGAATCAGGCAAGAACAACGCTGGAGAGTTTCACACGGGGTAGAAAACAATCTGGCAACGACAGACATCAGAGCAGTGAATATATACACACCACCCCTAATGAGACGCAGGTGCGCTCATCAGGTGAATGGAATCATGATAATTAGGAGGTGTGTCAGGGTAAGAGGTCAGAGAGAGAAAAAAGCAGAGAAAAAAAGCAGAGAAAACAGACAGATATGACAGTTGCAGAGCCTTGGACCTGAACAGAAAAGGCTCTTTCTCCTTTTCTCTTCAGACCGGTTTTTATCACATCTAAAATCAGGCAAAAACTGTTAAAAGCACTGAAAGGTAAGGGGATGCCAAACCATTCAGGCACTTAAAAACATACAGTCTATGTATATTATAAAAGGGAAGTGGACTCTGTTTGTATGTGCATGTGTGTGTCTCCAGCATCAAGCATCACACAAAATCTGGAAAGAGCCGACTACTGCAGTTTGGCATATTTAGGGATTTTTGGTCAAGGAACAGACTAGTGAAAATGGCAAGTTGATAGGACCAATATTTTTGGGAGATAGTAATTCTGCAATAGCCTTACAATCACATTGCCATGCCAATGACAGTTGACCATGCAGTACCATGCTGCATGATGGGAAATGAAGTTAAAACCGGGAAAGATGCATTTATTAATAATACTAATAATGGACTAGATTTATATAGCACTTTTCTTTGAACGCATACTTAAAGCGTGTACAGTGGATCCATTGCACTCTCACGGTGTTAAACTACATATGTATCCACAGCTGCCCAGGGGCAGACTGACGGAAGCATGGCTGCCAATTCGCCCCTACAGCCCCTCTGACCACCATCAAACATTCATACGCATTCATACACCAGGCAAGGTGGGTGAAGTTTCGTGGACCTGACTTGGACAGAGCAGGATTCGAACTGCCAACCCTTCAGTTATTGGATGACCCACTCTACCTCCTGAGCCATGGCCACCCTCAATTTACTAACTTCAGTCCCTAGTATTAATATATTAATAGTCATTTAAATTTTAAAGAATGATTTACCAAATAATTTTTATGTCAGTACTTATAAAATATAGACTAACATCTTTTCCCAAAAGTCAGCTCTCCCCAGTATAAAAACTACTACATTTAGAACCACTAGTAAAATCTTAAACTGGATCCTGTAGGTGACAGCAGACCTGAAATGTGAGCATGCATCACATGGACCAGGATCAGGGGAGAATAAATTGTATTCATGGGGCCCAGCATATGTGTGTTCAGTGGATACAGGTTAGAAGTAGGGGTAGGTGTTAACACAAAATTTTTCAGTTACCCACTTCAAAATATGTACCTGTCCTTTCTGACTATGAAAAAGTACAAATTTATGAAATTGCTCAAAGCTAACCCCCCTGTACATACCCACTGAAGTTATGACACCTGTAAAAATCCATTTTTTTCAGACATTTGACGAACTTTAATAATAGAAATGTAAATTGAATCACAAAAATCACAAAACATGTGCAATAAATGTTCTAAGAGGTTAATTGAAGTAATCTTACCCTTCTGGTCAGCAAGAAAAGCCCATATCACTCATCATGTGTCTCCCCCTACTCCCCCCTTCTCCCCCTCTCCCCCAGTCTCTGTCTCTATCGCTCTCTCTTCTTCCCCTTCTCTACCCTCTCTCTTTAACCCCAACTGGTCAAGGCAGACAGCCATCCTCCAGGAGTCTGGGTCTGCTCGAGGTTTCTGCCTGTTAAAGGGAAGTTTTTCCTCGCCACTGTCACCAGTCACAAGTGTTTGCTCCTGGAGGATTCTGTTGGGGTTCTGTAAATTGCCTTA
Organism: Sphaeramia orbicularis; assembly: GCF_902148855.1. Classification (NCBI taxonomy): domain Eukaryota; kingdom Metazoa; phylum Chordata; class Actinopteri; order Kurtiformes; family Apogonidae; genus Sphaeramia; species Sphaeramia orbicularis. Next base: position 46,852,205 of record NC_043977.1, on the reverse strand, counting down.
GAGTCTGGTTTTGACCAACTCTATATATAGAATATCAAGAGATAACTTTTTTTTTTTTAGATCTGGCGCTATATAAATAAAATTTTGATTGATTGAGTGATTTAATTGGTTTTCCCCTGTAAGTCGCTTTGGAAAAAAGCGTCTGCCAAATGCGTAAACATAAACATAAACATAAACATCTTCACACCATGTCTAAGTTCAAGCTGTTTACGAACTGCTGGATCCTGACAGAAGATATCAAACATCTCATTTGCTTTCTCGTTGAATGCTGCAACTCGCTTGACGAAATTGTCATTTTGCCTGCTTTTCCTGGTCTGAATGAGGCATGTGAAGTCACCATAAAGTTTTAAGATATGATTCTTTATATGTCTGGTGTGAATTGTGTAAAGATTGCAGAAGAGCCAGTGCTCTTGAAGCAGTTCTGCTACCAACTGGGCTGCATCAACTCTGGAGCTTGGCCTGCTTGCTTCGGGCGTAAAAGATACAGCATGTTTTGGATAATGTCCTTGCCAGTAGGAAGCATTCCATGTGGAAACTCGGGTTTCTGGAGATAATCCACAGCACCTAGAGTCTTTTTGGCATGAGACCTTGTAAATGACATGCTTGTACTAGTTGTAGCCATTATTCACCTGAAAATAAGAAACTGTTAGCATACATCATATTACAGGTTCAAAATATTGTCATATTTTAGGTCAAAATACGCATATTTTGGGCTAATATTCCAATGTGCGGCTTCATGTGGATGCACATGAAGCAGTAAAATGTTTTTCAGGATGATTAGATAAATCAGGTTTGACTATTATGTGTGAAAAATAAAGACACCATAAGCAAAATGACAAAAATGACAATTTTCTATGCGCAAACAATGTTCTGAACTTCAGAGGGTATGTACAGGGGGGTTATCCTGGACTGATTATCCAAAATTTGGTATTTTCTTTTTCAAATGGACCTTCTCCATATTTTATGGGGGGTACATCTATGCTATCTACAATTTTGCAAAATAACAACCCCCCCCTATTAGAAGTTGTGAAAATTTTGTGTAAGATCCGCTGTATAATAGAGGAATAGAACCTGTCATATCAGTCCCCGGACTCTTGCATGTTTTGTCTGTCTTGTCTGTTATTTCCTGTTTTATTTTGTTAAGTTCTCCTCTTGTGTCATGTCTGGTGTCTTTGCTTCCCTTCCCTGATTGTGTTACCTGTGTTGATTACCTGTCCCCGCCCTGATTTGTTCCACCTGTGTCTCATTGTCTTCCCTCCCTCCTGTGTATATAAGCCCTGTGTTTTCCCCTGTCCTGTGCCAGTTCATATTCCTCCTTTTTGGTGTGTCTACTTACCAGCGTTTTCTTCGGATCCTGTTTGTTTGCCTGCCTGCCTGTCTGTTTTCTACCTGGATTGTTCCTCGACTCCTGAGTTTTGCCTGACCCCCTGTCTGTACTTCAGCCTGATCAGCCTTTCCCGTGTTCGACCTTTTTGCCTGGATTAATGGTACGTGATTCTGCCTTTTCACCTATGTACTGTTGCCTGTCTGCTAGACTCCCCGTGTATGACCTGGTCTGTCCCCTGACGCTCCTCTGTTTTTTCCTAGTCGGGATCCCCTCGTGTGCTCCCGACCCGGGCCGTGGGTGTCCTCCTTTGGATCCAGACGTTGTTTTGAATCCGCGGGGACAATACGCCGAGGAATCACCCAAAACCTTTTTATGTGAACTGTATTCCTTGTCTGTGTTTAATAAACACAACTTAATTGTATTTTTGTCTGCTGGTCGTGCTTTTGGGTCCAGACATCGTACTTCCAGTCCTAATAGAACCCAGGAATTGGACGTTGAAAGTATGTAAAGTTTCACTTTAGTTTCACACCAGTGGTAGTTATGTTAGTTATGGACTGCACCCCCATGTATATAGCTACTGCTGCACGCCCCTCCCCACCCCCCTGTGCTCCAACAAAAAAAACAAAACACAGGACATTTATTTACAGCACTATATAAGACAATTTACAGCCATGTTTTCCAGATCAAATGTAGTTTTTCATGGCCTATTTTTGGCCCCGATATTTTATTTAAAATCCATTAATTATGGCATGGCTCAGAGCAAGAGTGTAATTTCTTAGCCTTTATCTGAGGTCATCATTAGGTTCATACTGGAGGGAAATGTGTACATTTCTCTTTCCCTATTGGGTCTAAAAAGCTAGCAAAGTGCCAGAAACCCAGTACGAAAATAAACCCAGTTTCATAGAAAGACCCCATAGAAAAGTGCTATATAAATCTAATCAATTATTATTGATAGTTTCTTAGTGTCACTGTGCGAAACATCCATTATTACCTTTGAGTGTAATCTAATTCAAATGGTCTGAGGACATGAAACTTCTTCAACTTCACCCATCACTGATCAGATTCATCCTGACGCAACTTGACATGATTCTCCTCTGAAGCTTGGAAAAATGTCTTCACGTTTTCAGGATGAAACATCAGGTTCATCTATCTTTATTTTTTGTCTTTTGACTTGGACTGAGAAGAGAGAGCTGCAGGAAAAATTCTTGCCGTTTCTGAAAATTTTTACACACTTTACACACTTGATACCAACAACTGCACTCAGGGGGCAGTTAATCTTATGTTAATTGGTAAAACAATATATATACTGTATTCTAGTGCTTTATTTTTAATGACAAAATAAGTGCATTCATGCAGAGTATATAGCCTCTCATTTTGCCACTACTGTTTCTTAATTGTTTTAATTTTAATGCTTCAAGTGGAAATTTACAGTCAGGTCCATATTTGGAATGTGACACAAGTTTTTGAGTGGGAGTGGAACAATTACTCCTGCCTCTGTGCATCACCACAGTGGATCTCAAATGAAACCGTTAAGATGTGGTTGAGGTGTGGACTTTCAGCTTTAATTCAAGGGGTTGAATAAAAATATTACTTTGGCCTTTGAGGAATTATAACCATTTTAAATATAGTTCTTCCATTTTCAGTGGCTATAAAGAAGTGGAAGTGACTGTATTTGGTGTCCAGGTAAAATAAAACACCAGCTATGAGTCGATGGAGTAAGAGACCACAGTAATCTAATTTTACTGACATAAATGGTCCTACTACTGATATGCACTTTAATATATCATTAGTCTCATAACTGCCTAAGTCAGTGTTTTTCAACCTTGGGGTCCGGACCCCACGTGGGGTGCCCTGGAATTCAAATGGGGTCACCTGAAATTTCTAGTAATTGATAAAAATAAAAACGTACTAATAAAAAATATATGGTGAGTTGAGAGAGACAATCACAACACATAAAAGACATGACAAATTATGAAGCTGAAACTGAAGCACTGTGGTACTGTTTATCTTTCAAATGTTCATTGTGGTTGGTTTCAAATGTTGCAGCTCTTTCATAATTCATAGTTTGACTTATTGTTTGTTCAGTATTAATTGTCAGCCTTGTAATTCCAAGCTGGACTTACTGTACATATCCTGACCAAGGAAAATAAAATTCTCACTTTGTGCAGTAATCTACACCTGGCTTTTCTGCCTCCATCCATAATAATATACACTGCATAGCCTAAATGTCATCTTAAATTAACATTTATTTGCAACATAGTGTAGCAAACTATTACATGATCAAAAACAAATTAATTTTAGCAAAAAAATGTCTCTGTTTTGAATGTTTGCGGTCACCAGAAATTTGTGACGTTAAAATGGGGTCATGAGACAAAAAAGGTTGGGAACCACTGGCCTAAGTCATACACTATATGGATAAAAGTATTGGGACACATTGAGTTCAGGTCCCTCTTTTCTAACAGAGGTTTGCGATACAAAACAAGACAAACAGAGGGTTTGAGGGGAAGGGCTAGGAGGGCCTGATTTGCATATTATTTGCATATTGAAAACAGAGACACTCGGCTCAGTCGGCTGGACCACGCCAGACTTAGAGAGACAGCAGGTGCATATCAAGGGACTGGCATGGATTCTGCAGCAGCCACCCCATGTACCACTGGTGCTATGGCTTTGTGCTACGTGTGAAAATGGTATGTACCCGTGGCATGAAGCTGTGTCACCCGTGGCGACCAGGGTGGATGCCGCAGAATCCGTGCCAGTGCCTTGATATGCACCCACTGTCTTTCTAAGTCTGGTGGGATCCAGCTGACTGAGCCAAGTGTTTTCAATGTGCAAATAATATGTAAATCATGCCCTCCTAACCCTTCCCCTCAGTCCCTCCCCTCCATGCCAAAAAGGTTACGGAAAGTTGAAACTGAAAAACCACAGTAAGCGTAAAAAAAACAGTGATAATAAAAAGCAAACATCATCAAAATTAAAAGTTGTCATTGATAAAACAGTGACATCAACTAAAAATATGATTTTCATTCAAAAAAAATTACAAAAATTAAATAATAACATTTGATGTTGGTGTTTTAGACTTCAGCGAAATGTTACCAATGCCAATACCTATTTTGATGCCATTACAATTTTTTTTTTTGTTTTTTTACGATACATGTTTTTCAATGCCAATGTTTATGTTTTTTAGTTTCAGGGTGTGTTTTCAATGCGAAATTTTATTTTCAATATCAGACATTAAAGTTGTCATTTTGGCTCAATAGTTTTTACTTAATTTCTCTCAACATTGGTTTTGTTTTTAATCCATGACTATGATTTTAAACGTTCTTCTTCTAAATTTCTAAAAAACATTTTTCACGCTCTGAGTGTAAGTAATAATTTTCTACCACAAGTAACCATCTACTTTCTTCACATCTCACTTAGGAAAAAAAACCCTCCATTAAATTTAAAAAGTTAATATTCATGTTTATAAACTATATGAACATAAATATTGGGACACATCATGGCTACAGCTGTAAGATGTCCTGTTCATACTGATTTGACATATAAACACCAATACTAATAATCAATATGATATTTATCCCAATATAAAAGTATATTATGACATTTATCATTATTGTTTTGTATCCCAGACCCCTGTTAGAAAAGAAACACCTGAATTCAACGTGTCCCAATACTTTTCTGTATCGTGTATGACTTGGGCAGTTATGGTATGAGGCTAACAATATGGAAGTTATAATCAAAACATGGGAACAAATGAGCAAGAACACCCTTCTGAATGTATGTCATCTTAGAATAGAACAAAACCTGGCCTAAATTTCATTGATTTATTTAGTTAATTGATTTAGTTTTCTTTAGTAAGTGACTATGATTTTAAATATAAATTTAAATTTCTAAAATATTTTTCATGCTCTGACTATAAATAATAATTTTCTGCCACAACTAACCATCAACTTTCTTCACATCTCACTGAAAAAGAAAAATCTCCCATCAAACTTTAAGGACATATTGATGTTTATAAACTATATGAACATAAATATTGGGACACATCATGGCTACAGCTGCAAGATGTCCTGTTTATGATGATTTGACATATAAACATCAATATTAATAATCAATATGATATTTATCATAATATAGAACATTTGTCATTATTGTTTTGTATCCCAGACCCTGTAAGAAAGGAAACACCTGACTTCAACGTGTCCCAATACTTTTGTCCATATAGTGTATGACCTAAGCAGTTATGTTATGAGGCTAACGATATGATATATTGTTGTTCATATAACACAGGGTTTGGCAACCAATACAAACTAAAAAGCCATTTCTGACTCCAAAAAGTAAAACCAATCTGTCTGAAGCCACAAAAAAACATTGGACACTCTCTATGTTAGATTACAAAACATTTTTATTCTGTGTATTTTCACACACAGAAAATGTAAGAATAACTGCAACTGCTGGAGCAAAATGTAAAGTTACTGGAGACAGACTGAAGTGCCTTTTCTGGATCATTAGCCTTGGTTTGCAGATTATTCCACAGATCCACTGGGTTCGTGTCTCTGACCTCCAAGGGTCCCTGAGCCTCACTTTGAGAATCCCAGACTTTGAAAGAATGATATTAATGTCATGAATGGAAGTATAAAAACTAACATTTGTGGTGATGAATTACTGTGTTAATCATAAGGCTGTCTATTATCAACGTGAAATGGAAAAACCATGTTCTTTTTTATGTATTTAATTATTATTTTGGTCGATAATTACTGCAATCCCAGGAGTTTGAACTAACCTTTCCTTGAATGAATGAATGAATGAATGAATAAATAAATGGTTTATTTTTGGTTTATACAGTCATCACCACACACAGTACAACAACCACAATAAACACAAATTACAAAAGACGGAAAAGGCTAGAGGCAGAAGCTTATTTTTTGTCTATCCTTTTCACCTGACACACCACTTACATTGAATTAAATGTTTACATCATCGAGGATTGTCATTTTAACAAAAGAATCAATAACAACAAAAACACATCTACCACCTCCACTTAATATTCCTGAATGATCTTACACTTAAGGGATTTTCAAAACTTTGTCAGAGAAGTAAACAACTTAAATTCATCAAGTCCATTCCATAATTTCACACCCACAACCAAAAAACATATGGACTTCACATTTGTCCTCACTTTCAGACATTCAAAAATACAAAGACCTCTTAAATTATAGTTACTCTCTCTTAATTTAAAGAACTCTTGAATGGTATTTGGAGCAATATAATGTTTTTTACTTCATAAATCATCTCTAATATTTAATAATAATAATAATAATAATAATAATAATAATAATAATAATAATAATAATAATAATAATAATAATAATTTTTATTTATAGGTGCCTTTCAGGACACTCAAGGTCACTGTACAGAATTGTTAAAAATAAATAAAACACAATTAAAATTACACACGTACATATATAAAATACATAGGTACATAAAGTGGCAGTAGATAAAAGTGAAATTATGGAATTTAATATATACAATATCCGGCAATTTTAAGGTATTGAGTTGAATAAATAAATTATTACTTGCTTTAAAATATCCCACTTTATTTATTAATTATTATCCTTAGACTGATGATATGACGCGTTCCATTCATTTCCCTCTTTTTAACAGATTCAAAGGTTCAGCCATGTTCGAGCCTCACAGACTGAACTTAGACCTAGTTTGGCTCTTAGATAAACACTCAAATCAGCAAAAAGCATATGGCCAGCACTGACTAAATATTCTTTTTTTATCCATTCTAACAAGCTCTTTACGTGGCTAACAAAAAACAAATATTCCTGTAATATTCCTGTTTATGTGTAGTCCAGTGGTTCCCACCCTTTTTTGTCTCATGACCTCTTTTTAACATCACAAATTTCTGGCGACCCCAGACATTCAAAAGAGACATTTTTTTGCTAAAATTAATTTGTTTTTGATCATGTAATAGTTTGCTGATACAAATAAAGGTTAATTTTAGATGACATTTAGTCTATATAATGTATATTATTATGAATGGAGTCAAAAAAAGCCAGGTGTAGATTACTGCACAAAGTGAGAATTTTACTTTCCTTGGTCAGGATATGTACAGTCAGTCCACCTTGGATTTACAAGGCTGACAATTAATACTGAACAAACAATAAGTCAAACTATGAATTATGAAAGAGCTGCAGCATCTGAAACCAACCACAATGAACATTTGAAAGATAAACAGTACCACAGTGCTTCAGTTTCAGCTTCATAGTTTGTCATGTCTTTTATGTATTGGCACTGTCTCTGTCAACTCACCATATATTTTTTGTTAGTAATTTTTTTTATTCTTATTATTTTATCAATTACAAACATTTCAGGTGACCCCATTTGAATTCCAGGCCCAAAGGTTGTAAAACACTGATGTAGCTGTTCATAGCAAAGTTTTCCCACTTGTGGTAGATGTTTCACCGTGAACTCCGCTTCTATTTTTTGTTCCTTCCACCTGGAAAAGGTCATCTGTTCTTATCCATAAACCAGGTGATATCCTCTGTCCTCATGTTTACCTACTGTATCAGGAGCCTTGGGGTGTTTCTCCTTCCCACCATAAGTGTCACAACCTGCAGGAAGACGTGAAAATAACATTCATTTTCTGAATGTGCTGTGTACATGTCCAAACCGGAACAATATCAGCATGTCCATCATGTTGTAAAGCCCTGTCACACCTTGACTATTTAGGCAGTGTATACCGATGTATTAGAATTTCTCTAAAACACTGGCACAAGCTGAACTTTCAATGTTTTTTTTTTCTTTTTAATTTGGGTGTACACATACACTGTAACAAATTTTACTGTTAAATAACAGTAAAATACTGGCACCGAGAGTTGCCAGCATGCTATTGTTATTCTACAGTATCTCTACTGTAACCTACAACTACCTTTTCTTACTGTAAAAAGTAATATGGTACTGGGCTGTATATAATGTTCCTTTTACAGTAAAATACTGTTAGCCACAGTTGCTGCATTTTACAATAACTACCGTATTCCAAGAAACAATATAATACTGTAAAACGTATTTAATGTAATATTTACAGTATAACACAGCAAAAAGCTAGGATTTTAACATTTTAAATTACATTTTAAAATACAAAATCATGAACATTGCTACAAAAAGCTCAAACAAGAGATGAGCTTATAACACTGAGCTTTTATTAAATTCACTGTAACAGCAGCAAACACTGTGATGAAGCTTGGTTGGAGGCCTTATCAGACAACATGGCTTTCAATGCTCATCATTCAACTTCCAGATGTGACTTCATTACCTGCAACTGATGGAGACAAGAATTGAGGTTAATGTCCCAAAACAGTATCAGATATATTGTTTACCAAGAACCTATGTAGTCACTGTAAGGTATGAAAAGTGGTTACGATGAACCCAAAATTCTTTCGTACTTTATTTAAATTTGGTATCATAAGTTACACTGCTATCACTTACGGCTATTCTTGTCTTACAGTGGCAAGACACTGTCATGGAAGGACAAAATCAGTTATGTTATTACACGGATATAGACAGACAGCTAATAGGCCGACTGAATGACAGACAGACACAGACTGACACACATAAACAGATACATACATACACTTCCCAGCAGTATTAGTCTGGGACTGGCTGGAGGGTCAGGATGAGCTCAGTGTCAGCTGCAGTGGAAGACATTTGGATCAATTATGAATGACACTGTGTTTAGAGAGCTATAAAGCATACAGACATTAAATAATGCTACACATGATCCTATACAAATTGCCCAACAAAGAGGGAAAAATTAGCCTTAGTCACTTGCTTTTATTAAAACAGTGGTTAATTATATCAGTTAATATGGATGTCCAAGTTAGTAAATTCCACTTTACAGATTTAAAGTCTTAGAAATGTAACCCTGGGGCAGTGAAAACCACGCAAATTGACACACTGTTTAGTTTAACTGTGTCCACTTCACAGCCAGCATGTATGCCTCAACTTAAACTAGAAGCACTCGGAGAGCGCAGACCTCCGCCAAGGCTGATCAGTGCCCCCCCCCCCCAGTGGGCCCCCCCACCCCCGATCACCACCAAAATTTAATCATTTCTTCCTTATCCCATTTCCAACAAACCCTGAAAATTTCATCCAAATCTGTCCTTAACTTTTTGAGTTATGTTGCACACTAACGGACAGACAAACAAACAAACAGACAAACAAACCCTGGCAAAAACATAACCTCCTTGGCGGAGGTAATTAGCTGTATGTTAGCTACATAAGGCTAACACCCCGAAATATGAAGCAGTATTACACCGCCTGTTACACCGCGCCAGTTGCGTCCAGTGTGAACGCGGTTTATGGAGGCAATTTAATGTTTAATGAACCCAAAATGCCACAGCATGGTGACAGTTACACTGATAAAATCACAATTACTTTGATAAATGAACAACTGAAGCAGGATGGAGTGATGGCAGTGTAGGTACAGGAGGATGAAAGCATCAGGTGGCCTCTGTTCCAGTGCTGTATGATCCGGGTGAAAATAGTCGTTTTTTCTGTATTTATTTTTTCCTTCTGTTTCGTAAAAGAACCACTAACCTTTGATGCAGCAGGTCTATAGTTAACATTCGTTAGATTGAATTTTTTTCTAAACGAGCTGGTGGGACTTGATGTTAGATGACTTTGTTCAGACCAGTTCTGGGTGGACAGTAGTGGAGGAATTGAAGAAAGTACTGTATAATACTGTCAAATTTTGCAGTAGCTTACTGTTTTAAATTTCCTCCTTAAAGACCTCATTATTTACAGCATTATACTGTATTTACAAATAACAGCATGATACTGGACAAAATGTAATGGTTTTTTTTTTTTTTTTTTTTACAGTAATTTGTTACAGCGTAGTTTACATTGAAAATTTCAATAATTTACACCAACGAAAGCTCAGTATGTTGTCTGTGTCGCAGCTGATACAGTGTCAAATCGATGAGGTCATGCTGATGTTGGAGGTCAGTTAGTAGGTATCGTGGTGGTGGATCCTCCATGTCTCTGTGTCTTGAGAAACACTGACGGGTTCCTCCTGCAAACCCCATTTTTATACAGTCTACCTGGCAGCTCTGGAACTGCATGTGGTTGTTTCATTCCTCTGCTGCAGCTCCCTGTGGCTTTGGAAAATTAATGAGAATTTAATTTCTATGTATTTTATTTTAGTTTGTTAGTTTTTTTAAATGTAATTCTACATTTGAAGATTATGGTGATGTTATGTATTACAGGTATTATCTCCTGCTCCAGTCGCTGTCCAGAGGGGAGATGCTGAAACACTTTCCCGCGTGTCTGAAAGAGGTGAAAAGATGTCGTCCAGGACACGTCAAATACGTCTACATACGTCAACATGCATTGGAAATAAGTTCAATGTAAGTTACACATATGCAGAGGTTTCAAGTAACGAAGAACAAATACTTTCTTACCTTACTTAAGTTGAAATTGGGGTTATCTATACTTTACTGGAGTAATTTATTTTTCAGCCGACTTTTTACTTCTACTCCTTATATTTTAAAAATAGCCTGGTTACTGTTATTTCATTTTGGCTTGTTTTCATTCCGGCTTGTAATTGTTAAATAAAAAAACATATAAAAAAATATCCAGATAAATCGCGTCATCCAGACACAGTGAATTTGATTGTGGTTGGATGAAAAGTATAAACGTATACCATTCCAACACCCTGTTGGTTTGTAACTGATCCGTCACACCTGACTTTTTGCACCATTCCAATACTTATATTTAACTAGTCATATCTTCTGCTCCATAAACACATGTTCATGCTCAGTAGGACACATATATGGTTCTTTAATACTCAAATGCATTCATTTTCACTGTTCATATATGCAGCTGAAACAAGTAGACTAGTGCATCCCAAATGTTTCAATATTAACATTTTAGTATAACATTTTACTCATTATGGCCTTTAGAAACATGTTTTTTAGGAGGTGAGGTAGTGCACTATAGGCCCCTGTGGTACTGCCTAAGCTTTTGTCCTAATGGCATTTTTTCCCCTTACATTTACTTTTATACTTTAAGTAGTTTTGAAACCAGTACTTTTACACTTTTACTTGAGTAAAAAGCTTGAGTTGATACTTCAACTTCTACAGAAGTCTTTTTAAACCCTAGTATCTATACTTCTACCTGAGGAATGGATGGAAATACTTTTGGCACTTCAGCACATAGGTTCAAAGCACGTTACTCATAGGTAAGACGTAAGTTCTGGATTCGCTAGGCTTTATCTCACCGTATTTCAGCTTATTAGTAACGTGTGAACGTGGGTCACGATCACATAACTTACCTACAACTTATGGCCCACGTATGAGACATACGCTGGCATACGGCAAAGCATTTTGTGCATACACAAAATTTCTCGATGACCTTGCTGTACTACAACCTTTATCAGTGTGCTCTTAACTTATACAAAACTTAATCATAACTTATTCAACGTACACTAGCGTATTCGCCAACTTTGTCATATGTCGGCATACACTGTCTAAATCGTCAAGGTGTGACAGGCTTTTAATTTGAAAATTCTCCATTTGGAACTTCAGAATATTCTAATGGATTATACCAGGGGTGTCAAACTCAAATCCTCGAGGGCTGGTATCCTGCATGTTTTAGATGTTTCCCTCTTCCAGCACACCTGATGGTCCTTATCAGGCTTCTGGAGAGCTTGATGATAGGCTTATCATTTGAATCAGGTGTGTTGGAAGAGGAATACATCTAAAACATGCAGGATACCAGCCCTCGAGGATCTGAGTTTGACACCCCTGGATTACACTGTTTAGGCGACATAAAGTCTGAATACTGTCACATTCAGGATAATAATGTGCATGTACATATTAAATGACAGGTTAGTCGAAGCGTACGCATATTGAAGAACTATAATATCCATGCAGTGGTTTTACTGAAAGGCAAACATGAAAAAACAGCAACAGTGGATATTTGCACACATTTCATGGCGAGCTGAATCTTATGAGGCGTATTAGGGCCACATAAGAAAATAAAAATGCTTGTCACTATGAGAACAAAGTCGTAATATTTCAAGAATAAAGTTGTACTTTTATGAGATTAAAGTTGTAATATTTTGAAAATCCAAGAGTTTCCGGTTTTACAGCAAACGCAAAAAGCAAAGGAGCAACATTCACTTCTGTTGGACTCCAAAACTCAGAGTAAAATCCTCACAGTTTCTTGAGAAACAACAAACCCTACAGCTCTGATGTAACTGCCGATAGTCCTGCAGATGACCACTGTGTCAGTTTCTCCTCCATAAAAGAGGCAATTTGCTCCAAATCAGTTCAGTTCTTACAACAAAACAAACCCAAACGTGCAAACTCGCTTCAAAGTCCTTAGACTAATAATGTGTTGAGGGCTAATAGGCTCAGTATTTGGTCTTTGTGCATAAACCCCAAATGAAAGTGTAACTTCACAAAATGTTCTCCATTATTTGATGAGTGGGTATGACTTTACTGTCATTATGACTTTATTCTTGATAAATTACTTATTTAAAACTACAACTTTATTCTCATATTCATTCTTGAAAAATTACGAGATATTCTCGTAGTGAAGGGTGTGTTTATTTTCTTATGTGGCCCTAATACATTTTTGTAGAATCTGAATTTCTTTTTTTTTTTTTAGAGTGAAACAAATCTACTTTACACAACAGCAACTGCAAAATATTTTGGAAATCTTTGTCTTTATTTTTTTCTTGGAAGGTCCTTAGTGTATGGGGCAGGACTGTACATATGGGTGGGCACAGAACAAAACAACAAAACAAAACAAGAAAGGCAACGAGTTCTTGGCATAAGTGTGACAGACCCCACATGACATGAAACCTTTGGGAAAAGACAGTATTTTACAAACATGTGATGACACTGCAAATGCTCCAAAAGAAAACCAGTGAGAGTAAGCAAAGGTGATTGTCCCCTCCCCTCCCCGGAGAAGAGACTGAACAGGTAATAACAGCGATATGTCGACACCAAACTGTTTAAAACACTCTCCTGCAAACTGTACCATGAAATGTTCACAGTCACAATGAACACGGAACACAAACTCTGTGTTTGGTGCCAGCCAGAACATTTTTAGACAATTTCATAGTCAAAGTTTGATGAGCGATGGTTCAATAACACCTACCGACAGAACGTCTTATTATTAAATACATGTTGTCATGATATAGCACAGAAAAAGGATGAGTCAATCTTTTTTATCCTTGGGATGCAAATGTAAACAATATTTAATTTGGTGACCTAAGGGCTCAAAATGATTCAGCTGGAATGCAAAATTACAAACAAACTAGTTCCCTTTAATTGTGTTTTCGCTATCCCTGAGAACCTTATTCATAATGAAAGAAACCAAAGTCTTGAATAATAAAACACAAGTTCAGCTGCAGATACGTCTTTAAATATTTATAACGGCCGAAGTATGGGAATTGAAAACACGCATTAGAAAAAAAAAAGAAAAAAAAATTCGCCACAGAGGTAATGATGATGGCCCCGGATCAATGATGGTGCAGTGAGAAGCAGGAGCCGGGGCTGGAGACTTCATTATTCCATGGATGGACTTTGAAGTGATCCCTTGAAAGAGCATGGAAAGCAAGTGGGAGAAGCACGCCAGCCCGAGCAGACACACACTGAGGAAAACAGCTGAATGCAGGCATTTTACTCTCAGCCTCTCAATGTCGACATACAAACACATGTACTGTTCCCATTTTCCACCTACTGCTCTGGTTCTGGGTTAGGGTGATACATGAGGTTTAGGTTTGACTTAACTTAAAGACGCTCTAAGAACTGGTTTACTCTTTTATTGACTACAGACAGTATGGGTTTTATATGCTGGTAGGTGAACGCTACCTACGGTTCCAAATGGATTAACTGTAAGAAAGAATTTATCAAACACTACTATTATTGGGTCATGGGATGTAGTTTTAAAGGAGTGATATTTTGCTTTTTAAAATGGAATTATGCATTTTTAAAAATTTCCCTGTGGTCTACATAAACTGTAAATGCTATGTTTGGGTCTGCATTCTTCATTAATTCAACTCCACAGGTTCATCTTCAACCTTATTTCTGAGTAATGACACAAGAAAGGTTGTTTCGAGCACTGGCCCTTTAAATGCAAATGAGCCATTTCACGCCCCACCCCCTCCAGTTTGTTGGCTGTGCTGCTCTGTCCCGTTCAAGTAACAAGTGAACATTTGAGGTAATCAGCTCAAAGTGTGGACATGTTTTTAGGTTTTACTACAACTGCTGCTGCTGCTGACAAACAATTATGGTGTATTCGAAGGAAGGAATTAAAATGGGTTCTAGAAATCCACTTGATTTTTGCCAAAATGAATATAAAGATAGCTTTGCAGCACCTGGAGTGTTGAAATTCAGACTTTTGGAACTATTAGGGTCCAAATACACAAATAAATGTACCAAAGACTAATAAAAGTGGGTTTAGCAAAATATGACCCCTTTAAGACTGCATCATTTACTTCAAATCTATGGTTAATTGGTCAACTTAGATCTTTCTTGGACATTTTGCTGCACCAATTTCAATGATGTGCTAGAGCTAGCAACTCTACATACTGGGTAGCTAACAGCTAACCAGATATCAAAGTGACCAGTGTTCAAGGTAGCATACCTTATTTCAGCAAGACTCACTAAAATGTACAATGTAATGTCCACCTCTGATTTCTCTGTGGATTACATAGACTAGATGCTATTTATTTATTTATTTAACCTATAAAGACCCAAACATCCACCAGCAACCAAAAGCATCTACTGATCTGAAATGTTTAATACCTGTTGATCTAATCTTATCAATACATGTAAATAATTGGTGTAAAATACAGTTTGTCATCTTTTCATGGTCATCAGATATGACCCATTTGGACATTCAGAGGCTCTGTAGTTACTGTGGAAACACTGTCATCTTCTACAACACTGATTCACCAGTAAAACCTATGGAGTCGGATCAGTGACAATGGGTGGAGACATGATCAGTAGATTAAACATAGGGAAATACATAATTTACACTGAAAAAAATAGCTAAATACAGAGGATAATATTATAACAAATGGTGACAGATTCCTTAAGAAAGTTTAAATAGAGGAAAAAATTAATTTGGGAGCTGTCACAAAAGTAGCACTGGGTCTTTATGGGTTAAAAATGGTGTAGGAGAAAGTGTCATTAACTTCAAATCTGTGGTTAATTTGTTAACTTGGAGCTTTCTTGGACATTTTACTGCACCATTTTCAATGATGTGGTAGAACTAGCAACTCTATTTAGTGGGTAGCTAACAGCAAACCAAATATCAAAGCGACTGGGCAGCCAGTACCTTATTTCAGGAAGACTCACTAAAATTCATAATTTCATGTCCATCCTGAACCTCTGATTTCTCTGGTTCTGTGCATTACATAAACTAGATGCTATATATTTTTGTTTTAAATAGAGGTTTGAATGTTTTATGCAATCTTGCTGGTTATAACACACATCCTCAGACCCTGACATCAACAGTTCTAAACCAGTACAGTGCTGGTGTTCTTCATACTGTATATAAAGATGGCCAGTGTTACACTTTTTCATCCCACTGCGTAAAAACTAAATAAAGCTAAAGTCCTGTGGTCATGGAAGCTGTGGTACTGCTTGCACTTGAATCTGCACAATAAAGATGTGGGGAAGACAGGTCTGCTCCTCTACCTCCTGCTTGGTTATTTTCCATATGTCTGACAGATTCTTGGTCACGACACCTTTCAATCCAATAATTTTAGAACATCAAATACGGAGGCTAGGTCCATATCTTCTGATTTTGCCCCATGGGACCAGTGTATCAGTCAATGTTAGTAAATCGTTTTTGGATACCTACTGATAATCTTACAAGTCATGGGCTAAAAGAAGAATTACAGTTTGTTGCAGTATAAAGAAAAAGTATAATGAAAATACTTTGTTATTAAGACTAGAACACACACCTAAATCTTGCACAAGTGGTATCATTGTGACTGCCTCTCCAGTCTGTACAGAGCTACTGATGATGTCTGTTCAGAGGAGTTTCACCTGGTTCTTTGAGAAGTCTGCTGAGGTATTGGCCATTTTGGAGTTAATGATGTATCACATAAAAAAAACAAATACTGAACTACATGTTACTTTACTATCTTTGCAACAAACAGCAACTTTCTTGACTTGTAAAATGACTTCATAGATAGTTGATTTCATAGTTCAAACATTGACAGTGACTGCCATTCAGGTTTCTTCCAAAGTTAGTTTGGAGATAGAGAGGTTTTGGCTTCACTTCTGAAAAGCTATGACTTGGTCCATCTTTATAAACAGTCTGTGGTTTTGTTCTGCTACCAGTTTTCTGTCTGAGAGACTTGTCTTTGTTGGTTGAAACACAAAGAACTAGTTTGAGATTAGACACCAGCTCCTGGACCTGCACTGGTGGAAAAAGGGCAAAGGACATTAGCGGACACCCGACAGTCTAAAGCAGGGGTATCCAATCCTGGTCCTCGAGGGCCGGTGTCCTGCATGTTTTAGATGTATCCCTCTTCCAACACACCTGATTCAAATGATAAGCCTATCATCAAGCTCTGGAGAAGCCTGATAAGGACCATCAGGTGTGCTGGAAGAGGGAAACGTCTAAAACATGAAGGATATCAGTCTTCGAGGACCTGAGTTGGACATCCCTGGTCTAAAGTGTGCACTAGCATCTCTCTGTACACTGAAGGAATTGTGGGATATTACATTGAATTCACAATTAACGTCAACAGATGGAGGCAAGAATCATGTTTTGCATTGTATTGTCGACATGTAATATTCAGCCGGCGTAAGTCCTCGACTCCCATGTTTATGAGCGTTACACTGGATGAAATGAGGAATGGAGGTAAAACTTTGCCATAGCTGCGGATATCTTTAACACGTGGAAATGTCTGAAGCAGGAAATGTCAAGTGTAATGTGCACTATTTGGCATTTTAGGTTTTTATCTGTTCTTTGACGTCTTTCTGGTCCAATACTTGAGGAAATATCAAAAGGCACCAGGCCTCTGATTTTCTTCCATTAGTCAACCCAATTTTCTGCAATTCTAACTATTGTTTTCATTTGTGGTTTCAAGGCCACAATTGTAACAAATCAAAAATGTGGAATCTTGTTCTAAAAGCAAACTGAATCGTGATATAAACTGGATCCATACAACGTATCCTTTGGCCATGATTTGATTTCACCTGGATCAAAGCACTGCAGCCATGTTCAAACCTGTAGACCCCATCTGTTTTTTCACGTTAAACTGGGCACACACCTGAAGACCAGGTCAGACCTTACAAAACTGGACATGATCATATTCTTAAGTGTTGCAAGTAGCAGTAAAAAGAATTTGGATGAGATCATTGTAGACTCTAGTCCACAGAGGGAAATAGAAGGGGTGTGATCTTTGTAAGAATGAGATAATTTTAGATAAAGCTATACGTTTTCATAATGAAACCTGATACTGATGAATTAGTGCAATATGTCTTTGATGGAATGTTGTATAAGTGTTCATTCTACAGACACAGTTCAGTCAGTTTTCACCATTCCACCTGACAAAACAAATCTTTTTGGTGCCTTTTCTTCATCTTGTGTTTGTTTCCTGTGTCTGGAGGAGCGGTGAGGTCAGTGAGGATGACTGGGATCGATAGCATCTTCAGACTAAAGCCCAGTTCACACCAAAGATGAAACGGTTTCAGGAAGTTGCAGGTAAACTTTGCAGCTGCATGAACATTAACCTTCAACCCTGAACTTGACAAAAGACTGATAGCAGGTTTTACAACGTAGGGTCTTTTTCTGAGTTTTTGGACTAGAGCTCAATAGTACATGTTTTCTCTGTTTAGAGGTATTACAACTACAAGACCCTGGGGCGCCAATAAGGGGGGTTAAACATGACAAATTCATGGGGCCCAGCATTTGTGGGGGATCCATAGAGCAGAGGAGGGGGTCCAGTGGATACAGACTAGAAGTTGTGAAAATTTCGAGTAAGTTCTGCTGTATAATAGAGGTATAGAAGTCGGGAATCAGATGTTGAAAGCATGTTGAGTTTCAGTTTTGTTTTCACGCTAGCGCAAGTGACCCCCACCCCCCCGGCAGATTGACAAGATACTGAATTTTATTAAAGGGCCCACAACATTTAGCTTTCATGGGGTTGACAACTGGTAGCGACGCCCCTGACAAGACCGCTTCAGGAACATTTTTTTTTTTTGTCTTTTTGTCATTAACTCAATAAATGCAACAACTACAAGTCTCTTGCCATCACTGTAAACACTCATTTACTGCAAATTAGAACCTAATTACAAAAAATAAAAAACTGAAAAGCTGGCCAATTAGAAGGAAAGAGAGCTGTCTCATGAAACAGTGTGAACTGGCATGTTTTCAAAGTGGGTCATCTTTTTTGGTCTGGACTGGGCTTTACAGGTTGATGGTGTAACTTTAGTAGTATTTAGCAGTGCAGAACATCTAATCTTAAAAACCTGAAAAAAAAGCTAATTAAAGCCACTGTTCTTTTTGTATGTTCTGGACTTTTTACTTTAAGCGGGTATTAACTCAAATATAGTAAATGCACCTTAGCCCTGGATGTCACTTTGAAACAGAAGGTAGGTGAAGAAGTAGATATCTATTCTGTGCTACTGTAGAAACTTGGCAGAACAACTCGGTGAACTGGAGGTGACCTGCTCCCTCTGTGGGTGTAAAGGGCTTATTCTCAGGTCATGGAAGAATTATTATTTTTTTTTTTTAAATTTTCAGGTGATTCTACTCTAATCAAAACTTAATTATGAATATTATAGTCCACATTTGTCATTCTATCCTCCTAAGTCTTACACTGTAAACCTTTAAGACCATCATCTTTACACATCATACACTACATGATTTGATCTGTCTGTTAGAACCAAGTGGACCTGATTAGAGCAGACTCTGTCCAACTGGATCTAATTAGATACCTCATCCAAATCCCACTCCTGACCATCATTAAGTGTGGACCCAGCTTTAGAATCAGTGCCTTTTTAACTGATCTGTGAAGGTACCAAAGTGATACTGTGGATGGTTCTGAACATAAGGGTTCTGTAGAAAAATAGTGGAACTAATAGATGCATGTTGATAATCAGCATTTGTCTCCATGGAGATGGAGCAGGATAGATAGGGCTGACTGGATTGGGACCCCACCACAGCCTCGACCTCTAAAACTCATGATGCCCACAACCGCCACCATAACCCACAACTATAGGTGCCAGTCAGTCACTGAGACCCCTACGGAGCTAAGCAGGGGTCAGTATTGCATAGATACAGTATAGGGTGTAGCTTTTCACATACGCAGTCACAGTGTTTGGAAAAAAAAAATAACAGAAACCTTTTTTCTTTGTGTATTTTTTGCCCATCAGAATCTCCATGAAAAAAAACAGTCTCAAGTGGTCAGTCCGTCTGCAGGTACTCTGTTGGTATTATTACAAACGTCAGAACCATGGTATAAAAAAATAGCCTTTAGCTGAGGTCATCAAGTCTTCCCCGTCAGTGCTGATAGGGCCCTTGTTAGGGTCAAGGGTCACAGTGCAATGACAAACTGTGCAGTGCAACACCCCCCTCCCCTCGCGCCGCCCTCAGAGCTCCTCCTTCCTCTTGACGACCTTTTCCTGGTCACGTCCTCGTAGGCTGCGCATGAAACCTGTGAAGCCTGCCTCCTGTGAAAAGACAGAAAGTCATGATTAGATTATAGTCCACAATTAATAACTTTTCAAGCCTGCATCCCCCCCCCCCTCCTCCCCTACTCTTCAGAGTCATGTCAGCCTGGCCTGACAGTACAAAGATAAGAAGTAAACAGACTCTGCATAATGTCTGGAAGTTTAAGGTCAAACTGATTAGCTCTTACCACAACATTAACACATGCCTGCATTAGTCCCTGCTTCATATTGTTTAATACTCCAGTCAAGGCTGTGCACAGCTTTCTTTGTGTACAACACTGGCTGTGTATTTGTCTTAAAAAAACACACAAATTAATATCTGTTCATGAAAAAAAGGACCAGAAGAGCCACTTTTCACTTCATGTCCTTCTGGGTTATAAGCTGGTTTATAAAAAAAAAAAAAAAAAAAAATAAGAGTAGGGCTGAGCGATTAATTGATTTTAAATCGAAATTGGATTTTTTCATTAGGACAATTTTTCTAAAAGGGAAATTGTTAAATCAATTTCATCTCTCTCGTGCCTCCAGGCTGCGCACCTGTGGGCTACTGCAGGCTCCTCCTCTTATCTGTGAGAGTGGTCTCTCACAGAAGTCTGTGTAATGAAAATGGACGTTAAATCAGTGACGGACCTGCAGTAGTGATACCAATGTAAGTTATGGTTTCACGCATGGATCCCCAAATTCAAATATAACTGCATGGGGGATCACTCATCTTACATTGTCCATGCACAGATCCGTACCATACCGTCTTCTTTCGATCCGGGTCAGGGTCACGGGGGAAGTAGCCTCAGCAGAGTAGCCCAGATAGCCCTCTCCCCAACCACATCCACCAACTCCAGGGGAATCCTGCAGCGTTCCCAGGCCAGCCCAGAGATATAAGCCCTCCAGTGTGTCCTGGGTCCGTCTCCTCCACGCACAGATCCCCCAGTTTAAATATAACTGCATGGGGATCACTCATATTACACACGCATGCACGACTGATGGCTGTCACTGACTTACATTGGTATCACTTCTGTGGGCCCATCATGTGATACCATCACAGATTTGAGGTAGGGAGCAGTGCCTTGCATTGCAGGCTGCTCACAAAAATGTATGGCTCAGTTGGTAGAGTGGGTCGTCCAATGACCAAAGGATTGGCGGTTTGAATCCTAGCTCCACATGTCGAGGTGTCCTTGGGCAAGACACTGAACCCTACATTGCTCCCAGTAGGGCCTGGCAGCGCCTGGCATGACAGCAGCCGCCCACTGGTGTATGAATGTGTGTGTGAATGTGAGGAATTGTAAAGTGCTTTGGGCACCATGACGGTGTAAAAAATGCGCCATATAAGTTCAGTCCATTTACCCAACAATCAAATTTTTTGAGGAAAAAAATTGGGATTTTATTTTTGGCTAAAATCGTGCAGCCCTAACTAAGAATAAATCTAAAACAAAAAAACTCTAAAATGTCAGTTTTCACAAACACAGCACATAAAAACAAACCAGTGCACAATGCAACATAAACTAAAATTAAATAGAATATGGTATTACTAGCTTAGTTTTTATAGTAATGACGTTCAACAATAAAATGGCTTTGAACAATATGAGACCTTCAATAAATTCTGGTTTTATGAAACACATTTAATGTCTTGGCTACTTTCATTCCACTTTTCTCAGCTTCTGTAAATGTGAACACCTTCCTCAGAATGTGGTCCATTTCTGACGCTTTGTTTAAAGATCCCTGTGGTGGTGGTTTTCTTGTCTATTGGAGAGCAGCAGAGCGATTCACTATTCCCTCTAGTGGTCACATGAATCTCACAGCCCATTGGTGTGAATATATTCATTGCACATCTCTACAGTCTGAAACATTGGTATCTTTGGCAGAATTTCAGAGCTCATTCTGAACACTAATGATACTTTTAAGTTTATTTTTAGTATTTTAACCCTCTGGTTTCCCGCCCAGAAAGGCCCTTCCTAACCACCAAGTGTGCAGAATAGGCGCAGTCACGGAATAAAGTCAAATCTTTTTTCATACACTTTGTTTTTAACTCTTTTACATTTTTTTATATTTAATTAACTTGAACCATAAACAAAAATACCAAATACACAGTAATTTTCATATTTTTCAAACCCTTTAAATGCCATGCTTGTAATGTAAACAGCTGTCATACGTCAACGTTTATGTTGATTTAGTTTTGGGTTTTTGTCCCTTCCTGTTTTATTTTGGTGATGGTGGTTGCCTTCCTGTTTTGTCTGCACTCTGTCAGTCTTGTCTCTGTCTTTCCTAATTGCATCATTGCCTTCACCTGGTGTTCCTCCTGTAATTGTCCACACTTGTTTGTGATCCCTGCCTCCCTTATATATTCTCCTTGCTCCCTTTGTCTCTGGTCAGTGCATCGTTTCTGTTTTCTTGTGAAGACCTCCCCATGTTAAGTATCTTATATCTTGAAGCTAGTTCCATGTGTTATTTGCCTCAGGCTTTTTAGTTTTATATAGACTACTTTGTACTTCCTCTTTTAGTTCATTAGAGTTTTTAGGTTTATTGTAGAGCACGTTGTGCTTCCTCTTGTAGTTCATCCATTTTTGTACTTTTGAATTTTTGTTAAATAAATTCCTTAGACCACTGAACTAAAGAGTCTTGTTGCATTTGGGTCCACGCCGAGTGTTGTGCCGTAACAGAAGTCCATACTTTTTGACACAAAACTTTTTTTCCCCCCAATATACTACATAAAAATATTATTATTATTTTATTTTATTTTTTTGCAGCAACTAACAGCTAACAGCAACATTGGTTAATATGCATAATTATTTTTTGCACTAGGTCAAATGTTCTAAAGTACTAGCAACTGTCAGCGGCCGTGCCTAAAATGCACACCTATAAATCAAGCTATTAAATATAATATATTGATTTATATATGCATTTCTGGCACGCTTTAGAGATAGGTGCTAGTGTTGTAATTTTCTGTTTTCAATGTGCAAATTTCAGTTGCTGGCCAGAATTTTAAAAATGATGCAAAAATGAATGACTTTTGAATTCTAACCTAATGCAAATTGTGAAAAATAATATGAACTTTTGTAACATGAAGTGTAAAGTGTACATAATAGGCTCACCTGGATACCAGAGGGTTAAAGTAGATATACTATATATAGCCCCTTTAAAACACCAAAGACAAAGCCATAATGACAACTGTACAACTATGGTCAAATATTGAGATTTAACCTGTACAGAGTTACATATTTATATTATTGTATAAATATATATATGTAAAAATGCACAAAATATAAAAAAAAACCCCGAACAAACAAAAAAACAGCAGCTCTGTAGCATAATTAAAACTGCTCTGCTGCTGCTGTTTATACCATTCAGTTTGTGATATATTGGTATGAAAGCAGATGAGAGTACCACTTACCCCACGATCCCCGTTGTATTTTTCCATGAACTTGCCATAGTTGTAGTAGTTGAAGGTTGGGTAGCCCTCCACTCCTTCTTGTTTACAGAGATCGTGATTTTGTCCTTTTGTACAGTCCACAGCTGCGTACACAATCTGAAGAAAAGCACAATGAATGTCCTTCAGTGTGCTGTGGAAAAACAACCCTTCTAGAACTACGTGACTGAGCTGGGGTTTTATCATGTTTAGCCGTCTATTATTTGTTCTGCCATGTTAACATTTCATATTCATTAAAGAACTATCTTGTCAAAGTTATTCATTTTCTTTGTTGGTCTTCTATGGCCACCAACAAAGAACCTAAACAAAGACATATTGTCTTGCACTAAATGACCATCGCTGTTTACCTGCAACTGCTCAGAGACTTAGAATGACACTTAAATAATATTGTTAGCCTCGTAGCATAATTGCCTAAGTCATACTTTTGGCCAAATGCTGAAATCCGCATAACTTCCCTCTCCTAACACTACTGCTTCATTTTATGCAGAAATCACAATTTGGTCAAAAATATGACTAAGGCAATTATGCTATGAGGCAAACGACATCCATTCTTTTGTGGAAACCTACACTTAAGGATAGGATTAGGGTTAGGTTAGGCTACGAACTGTAAATCTTATGTGCATTTTATTAAAGGAGTAATATTTTGCTTTTTTAAATGGAATTATGCATTTTAAAACATTCCCCTGTGGTCTACATAAACTGTAAATGCTATGCTTGGGTCTGAATTCTTCATTAATTCAACTCCACAGGTCCATCTTCAACCCTATTTCTGAGTAATGACACCAGAAAGGTCATTTGGAGCGCTGGCCCTTTAAATGCACACGAGCCACATCACACCCCACCCCCAACAACTGAACATTTTAGGTAATCGGCTCGAAGTTTGGACATATTTTCACTATGGACTACAACAGCTGCTGCTGACAAACAATTTTTGTCATACTCGGAGAAATGTTCGTCGGAAGTCTTGACCTTATATGTGCACATGTTGTGACGTAACAAATTAAGCAGGAATTAAAATGGGTTGTAGAAATCCACTCGATTTTTGCCAAAATTAATATAAAAATAGCTTTTCAGCACCTGGAGGGTTCAAATTCAAACTTTTGGAACTATTAGGTACCAAATACACAAATAAATGAACCAAAGATTAATAAAAGTGGGTTTTGCAAAATATGATCCCTTTAAGCTTCATCTGAAAAGGAAGATCTAGTCTCTGTATTTTACATGTGTCTGAAACACAATCTAAACTACATCAGTTTAAACATGGCTCAAATAACTCCAAAATGGATCTTGGAGGACCTGGTGAAGATGGTGTCAGGGTCAACGAAGGTCAACGAGGGCGACTTAAAGCGCTATAGGAAAGCAGCTCTGCTCTGACAACAGCGAACTATTGGGTGATGTCACGGTTGCTTCGTCCAGTTTTTATATACAGTCAGCTCTCATGAATCATGCACGTTTTATGTGTTCGAAAAGGTTCAGGCAAGAACCACAGTCATGCCTCTTAACTTTCTCCGGGGACAGTTTTATATGTGATTAGGATTACATTCCAATATTATAGTTCTTTGCGTTATTATCTTGATTCAAAAAGCAATGATTTTAATTCACACCTGGCATTTTTACTGTCGCAGTTTAATTGTTCATTGTTTCCGTGTCTCTAAACCTTTCACTGTATATTCAGTCTAATAAACTTCATTATAATTGTGGGTCAATACTGTAAAAACTATACACAAAGTTTATTACAATAGAATGAATAAAATAGTATTTATCATCTGTAAAAATTTATAGTGAGTTGTTACATCACTCTGGCTCGGGGCGACTTCACTGTACTCCCCTTGTCCAAATTCAGATACTTAGTTGCAGGTTACACAGAAAAATGACTGATGCACTGCTTGAGTTGGACCATTTGGGTGGGAGGTGGAGAAAGCCCCCCCAACAACAAACACTCCTACATAAAAACAACAGGCGAGATTTATGTTGCATCGATTAGTGACAAGCTGCCCCAATGAGGCGTAAATGCTGCCGCACTGATACGTAGCTCACTCAGCGTGTCCTTTTGGAGAAGCTGAAATGTCACCCTCTCTCTGGGTGCTGAGCGCTGCACGCTGAACTTGTCACCATCAAATAACAGCTCGCCATCCATCTGTCTGCTCGTGCTCGATGTGGAAATGACACATCTGCTGCGGAAGGAAAACATATTAGATGCTCTCTGTGCGCAGCCCGCTGTGACGCCCCATTCAAAACTCCTTGTCCTAATTATAAAATACACACACCTCTTGTTGTTTTCAGTTAAACAAGTACAAATACTTGGATACTGAGGCTCTTTGTGAGCATGTTTTAAGTTGATCGTATTGTTGACGGGTATCAGCTGCATCAGCAACATACAAGCAAAAAGAAGCCGACAAAGGGATATTCTTCTCGTAGCTCTCTTAATCAGGTGTACCAAACTTAGTCCGTGCTTCTACATTAAGAAGATTTCATAAATTTGCCACCAGCTGTGTATTCAGCAAGACTGAAGTATTCAACCCCTAAAAACTAAAGGTCTGCACATATTTAGCTGACTACACTGCAAGGAAGTCAGGTTATTCTTCACGCACCTGGGCAGTTCGGCATACAGCTATAGGGCGGTCATGGAGACAAACAAACCAAGCATCATCTTTGCATCATGGAATCCTAACTTACAACCAAGGACCTGTGTTTGGGAGGTCACAGTGATGTTGACATTAAACCTATGGCCACTAAAAACCCATCAGTTCTTCTCAGTGGTGGCTGCTGGTTTTTAAAACAGGGGAAGCTCATCTTACGGCTCCATCATAAAACTTGTTGTATTATAGCAATGCAATTAAAAATAAAAGGAATGTTTAATTGAGGCTGTTCTGCTTCATCTAGACCAGCGGTTTTCAAAGTGGGGGGTGCCAGAGGACTTCAGGGGAGGCACGGCGTGAGAAAAAATAAACCTGAATAAAGAAGAAAAAAGTGTAAACATCTGGTTAGCTAACTAGGGATGTAATGATATGAAAATTTCATATCACGGTTATTGTGACCAAAATTATCACGGTTATCATTATTATCGAGGTATTGTTGTAATGTGTTCAAATGTTCAAAAACTACTTATATACACACTGAAATAACGCAACCAAGTTGTATTTTGAAAAAACAAAACAAAAACAAAAACAAATAAATAACACACACAATGTACTTTCTGTGGCAGAAACATTAAAATATTAACATGTCAACATCAAACATACAAATGTGCATTAAAGATAGCACCTTATGGTCATAAAGATATGTGCACCAGGGGTGGAAATTAATAGGATTTTTATCAATATCAATGCTATTGTGGATTCTGTTTACCAATCCAATTCCTTATCAAGTCTCCTATGGATTCCTTAGTGGTTTTTTGAGTAGAAAAAAAGTAGTTGGACAGGTCATAGTGGAGCTGGTTTGACCGTTTTCCAGATCAAATCATTCACAATGTCACACATATACACTATTGTACACACACAAACAAAGTGAAACACAATCATATTTTCCTGAACTGTTTAATGAACAAATGTAAATATTCTGAAAGAATGAGGATTTTAAAACATGTTAGGGTGATCTGATCCAGACTGGTCAGTGGTTCAGTCCTGGTCAGTGACAGACCAATCCCAACAGTGTCATATGGTTCAGTTCCTCTGGAGTTCAGTCATTGGATTTAGTGTTGAATTTCCTTCAGTTCATAAAGCCTCCTCTCCTCTCCTCTCCTCTCCTCTCCTCTCCTCTCCTCTCCTCTCCTCTCCTCTCCTCTCCTCTCCTCTCCTCTCCTCTCCTCTCCTCTCCTTTTTTTTTTTTTGTTTTAAATTTACTTTTTATTTTGTTTTTGAGAGAAAAAACAAACAAACAACACAAATAATTACACTAACAAAACAATACAGAACAAACAAACAACAGGGGGGTAGAGTCCAGCCTTAGAGTAGCATCTTGTCCACATATACATACATCACACACATGCATCAGTATACTTGTGTACCCATATTATTTTTTTCCCTTTACAGTAAAGTTTGAGGATCCTTTGAAATTATACAAAGTCCGGTCTCACAGTTACAATATAAGTGAGCCACTTTGACCAATTTTCAGTAAAAATATCAGTTTTACATCTTAAATTAAATGTGATTCTCTCCATGACATATATATTGTACACTACATCAATCCAGTCATTTATAGAGGGTATGTCTCTTTTCAGCCATTTTCTAGTCAGCGACTTCTTGCTTGCCACTAAGAGTAATCTCAATAACCATTTATCACTCTTAGTACACTTGAGTTCTTCTAAATCATTGAGATACATGGTCTTAAAGTCAAAACAAATTTTAAACTTAAGAACTGCCTCCAAGAGGCCATGGACACATCTCCAAAATGGAATCACCGAGGGACAATCCCAGAAGATATGGAAGTGGTTTGCCACCATACTTCCACAGGACCTCCAGCATGCAGACTGGTCAGAGTACTTAGCTTTCTGTACTGGGGTACAAAAGAATTGAGTCAAGTTCTTCCAGCTGTATTCCCTCCAGGAGGGGGAGCTTCTTGTTGTCCATTGTTGTCTACAGATTCTGTCCCATTCATCCATTGTTATCGTGAGGTTGCCCTCTGATTCCCATCTCAATTTGATGTCCAGAGTATGGTCTCCCTTTATATTCTGGAGAGCTCGGAATAGTCTAGAAATAATCTTTTGGTAGGTACCATCGATATAGGCTTTTTGGAAAATATCCAGAATTTCATCTCCAGTCGTTGTATGATCTTTAAATTTTTTTTCCTAATATAGTCTCTGATTTGTAGATACCAAAATGGTCCTGATTTTGTAGATTATAATTGTCCTTAAGGTTCTGGAAGGTTAACATTGTACCTTTTCTTCGGAGTGTAGAGCACGTTGTAAGACCATTTGCAGTCCAACCTCTGAACCTCAAGTCATATTTACTGGGTAAGAATTCCGGATCATAAGCAAACCACTTTAAAATCTGAGTCCTCCCCTCCATTTGATATTTTTTAATTAGTCCCTTCTATGTCTTTAATGAGCATATTATATATGGGTTGTCAGAGTCCGTCAGATGGGTGCTCAATGAGAGGTCTCCTATAAATGTATTAATTGGTAGTCCCTTCCCCATTGTGTTCTCTATCTCTTTCCATCTAGATCTGTAGTTGGGCTTTCACCAGCCAATCAATGGTCTCAATTGAGCAGCTCTATAATAGTCCACTAAGCATGGAAGGGCCAACCCCCCTCTCTCTTTAGCTAGTTGCAAGAGTTTATATCTTACTCTTGGCTTTTTTCCAACCCAAATAAATTGTGAAATAATTTTGTCCCACTCTGAAAAGTAGTGTTCTGGTTTTTCTATAGGCACTGACTGAAATACACTATATTGCCAAAAGTATTTGTTCACCCATCCAAATAATCAGAATCAGGTGTTCCAATCACTTCCATGGCCACAGGTGTATAAGATCAAGCACCTAGGCATGCAGACTGCTTTTACAAACATTTGTGAAAGAATTTCCTTGCTCCTAAATATTCCACAGTCAACTGTCAGCTGTATTATAAGAAAGTGGAAGTGTTTGGGAATGACAGCAACTCAGCCACCAAGGGGTAGGCCACGTAAACTGACGGAGCAGGGTCAGCGGATGCTGAGGTGCATAGTGTGAAGAGGTCGCCAACTTTCTGCAGAGCCAATCGCTACAGACCTCCAAACTTCATGTGGCCTTCAGATTAGCTCAAGAACAGTGCACAGAGAGTTTCATGGAATGGGTTTCCATGGCTGAGCAGCTGCATCCAAGCCATACATCACCAAGTGCAATGCAAAGTGCCTGATGCAGTGGCGTAAAGCACGCCGCCACTGGACTCTACAGCAGTGGAGGTGCGTTCTCTGGAGTGACCAATCGTGCTTCTCCATCTGGCAATCTGATGGACGGGTCTGGGTTTGGCGGTCGCCAGGAGAACGATACCTGTAGGACCGCATTGTGCCATTGTAAAGTTTGGTGTAGGGGGGATTATGATGTGGGGTTGTTTTTCAGGAGCTGGGCTTGGCCCCTTAGTTCCAGTGAAAGGAACTGTGAATGCTTCAGCATACCAAGACATTTTGGACAATTCCATGCTCCCAACTTTGTGGTAACAGTTTGGAGCTGGCCCCTTCCTCTTCCAACATGACTGTGCACCAGTGCACAAAGCAAGGTCCATAAAGACATGGATGACAGAGTCTGGTGTGGATGAACTGGACTGGCCTGCACAGAGTCTTGACCTCAACCCCACAGAACACCTTTGGGATGAATTAGAGCGGAGACTGAGAGCCAGGCCTTCTCGTCCAACATCAGTGTGTGACCTCACAAATGCGCTTCTGGAAGAATGGTCAAAAATTCCCATGAACACACTCCTAAAACCTTGTGGACAGCCGTCCCAGAAGAGTTGAAGCTGTTATAGCTGCAAAGGAGTGACCCACGTCATATTGAATCCCATAAACTAGGAATGGGATGTCACTTAAATTCATATGCGAGTCAAGGCAGGTGAGCAAATACTTTTGGCAATATAGTGTAGATACAGAAGTATTGGTAAAACATTCATTCTAATTGAGTCGGTGCGTGAACTTATATTTAGATAAGGGATTAAATTCCATCTGTTAATGTCGAAAATAATTCCCTTTTTCAGAGGGCCGTAGTTCATTTCTTCTAATTTAGTTACATCAGTTGGCAAAATGATTCCCAAATATTTGACAAATTTTTTGTCCCAGTCTAACTAATATTTTAAACGAAGATACTGAGGGGGGTTGTAATGAATATTAATGACCTGGGTTTTTTGTTCATTTAGTTTATAGCCTGAGTATGACCTGAATTCCCTCAGTACAGACATCAGCTCAGGTAGTGAATTTGTTGGGCTCGATATGAGGACATCGTCCGCAAACAAAGCCAGCTTCTGTTCTCCCGCTGCCATTTTTATACCTTTGATCATGTTGTTCTGTCTTATCCACTGTGCCAGAGGCTCAATAAAAATTGCAAATAAAAGTGGACTTAATGGGCAACCCTGTCTTGTAGATCTCTCGAGCCCAAATGAGCCAGTTAGCTCACCATTTATTTTCAGTTTTGCTAATGGCTTATTATATAAAGCCTCTATGGTCTTGATAATTACTTTGCTGAATCCAAAATTTTCCATAGCTTTAAATAAGAATTTCCATCTGACTGAATCAAAGGCTTTTTGTGCATCTAAGCTTATCAACATAGCTGGTATTTTATTTAGATTTACATGTCTGATAATATGTAAAGATCTTCTAATGTTATCATGTGTCTGATGAGATGAAATAAATCCTGTTTGATCCAAATTGGCAAAAATTTTTCAAGTCTTTTAGCAATAATCAAAGTAAACAATTTATAATCAAGGTTCAAAACACTAATTGGTCTATAGCAGGGGTCACCAACACGGTTCCCGCGGGCACCAGGTCGCCCGCAGGGACCACGCGAGTTGCCCGCAGGCCTGTTCTAAAAATAGAACTAGTTCAGGGTTCTCCAACACGTTGCTCGCGATCTTGGTTCGCCAGTGGTCACTAATATAAGAACACAAAGTTGATTCGTCATTTGGTAGAACAGGTCTAAATTTCCACCCAATCAAAATTACAAGTGTCCCCCTCCCGAGATGAAACTAGCTGTCAATCAAACTTTAGCGCTGGTTTGCTGCCTGTCATTGGAGAGGGGCGGGGCCCAGGATGAGCCAGATGCCAGGCAGGTAGTGGGTTTAGCCCCGCAACGATGTCGGCCAAATATAGTCAGGGAGTTATTTTCACCAACGATGAGGCATGGACTTCTGTTTGACAAATGTGAAAGACGAGTGTGTGTGTCTGATCTGCGGCGCGTTCTGGAAGTCAGTAAAAGATGCAACGTGGAGCAGAATTTCACCAAAGTTCACAGCAACTTTTCTGGAGGTTCTCCGGTGGGAATCAGCCTCCGTGAAGAAAAGGTAAAAGAGCTGAAAACTAAAGTCCAAAAACAACAGTCCATGTTCACTAAACTGACCAAGGCCAGCGCTTCAACAGAGGCATCAGTAAAGTGGTTCACATCCTGGACAAGCACAAACATATGTACACTATGTGCGCATGCGCTCAGACAGCTGGAGTCGGACCTGAACAGGTGCCTCTGCGTTTGACTCCAGTGTGATGGCTGTAGAAGTGACAGGGGTGGTGGATTTATGTGCACAAAGTTCTGGTTTTAATTAATATGTTTTGTCAGCATATGTGAATTTAGAAAAGGTCAAATCCTTCAGAAATACAGCAAAACCTGCTGGTGAAGTTTTATTGTGTGAGTGACAACGTTCCTTTTCACAATTTCAGAGTATTAAAAATGCACATACAGGTGTGTATTATTTGTTTTTAGTAATTCTATAAAAATATGCAGGATTGTTCCATTTCATAATTTTTGACATAGTATTAAAATATTTAGGAATACAGCAGCAAATGCTTGTATCTGTTTTTTTCTACTTTTGATTTTCTTAATTAAAGTAAAATAATAGTTTCATATTAACACTTTTTAAGTATTGTAAATGTTAAAACAAAGATATATGAATAAATAAAATAAATGAAGAGCACAATGTTACAAACGTATGATACAAAATATGTGTATGTATGAAAAATAGCTATGTAAATAAATGTTGCTAAATTAGAGTAGCCCTCCGGCAGCTTCATTAGGTAAAAGTAGCCCACAGAAGAGAAAAGGTTGGTGACCCCTGGTCTATAGTTTGCACAATCTAGTTTATCCATGCCACCCTTAGGTATTACTGATATAATTGCTTCGTTCCATGACTCGGGAATTTCCCCCTTAGTCAGAACCCAATTGAATGTTTTTAGCAAAATAGGTATCAGAGCATCTTTTAGATTTTTGTACCACTCTGCAGTAAATCCATCGGCTCCTGGGGACTTATTGTTTTTTAACCAATTTATAGCTGATAGAATTTCCTCTTTTGTTATTTGTGAAATTAATCTTTTATTTTGGTCTTCAGTAAGGGTTGGTAATTTTAATGATTCGAATAGTGTCTCCATTTTCTGGTCATTATTGATATGAGGTTGTGAATATAGATTTTCGTAGTATTTCTTAAAGCATTCTTTAATGTCCTCCATTTGATGGTAAATCTCCTTGGATTCAGGGTCTCTTACCTTATATATTGTGTTATCTGCCTGTTGTTTTCGTAATTTATAGGACAATAATTTTGTATACTTGCTACCACCTTCATAGTAATTTTGTTTAGTATATACCA
Organism: Sphaeramia orbicularis; assembly: GCF_902148855.1. Classification (NCBI taxonomy): domain Eukaryota; kingdom Metazoa; phylum Chordata; class Actinopteri; order Kurtiformes; family Apogonidae; genus Sphaeramia; species Sphaeramia orbicularis. The sequence continues at coordinate 46,819,497 of NC_043977.1, read as the reverse complement.
ATTTCTTCTGAATTTCTTGTCTTTGTATTTCCTCAATTTGATTTCTTTTGCTTGTCATTTCATTTTGGGATCTCTTGAGTCTTTGTGTTTAGATTCTAATTTTTCTAAGTCATATTGCAGGCGGTTGAGTTTTTCCATTCTTTGTTTCTTACAAAATGATGTTACAGCAATCACTTGACCTCTCATAACTGCTTTACAGGCATCTGAAACGATGGGTGGAGACACCTCCCCATTATCATTAAATTCTAGGTAGTTTGATATTTCTTTTGAAAACTGTTCAATTCTATATCTGTTCAGTATACTAGAGTTGAACCTCCAGTGGGTATGTTTCTGCCTATATGTAGTTATTAAGGATAGATACAAAGGGCAGTGATCAGAAAAATCCATTGTTCCAATATGGCAGTGTTGCACTTTACCGAAATCTGTACCAAACATTAGAAAATAATCGATTCTTGAATATGCTGAGTGTGGAGATGAAAAAAACAGTATAGTCTCTGTTTGATGGGTACAGCTGTCTCCAGACGTCAATTAGTCCTAATTCCAGCATCATTGAGTTTATTTTCCTGGTTGTTTTCTGAGTTTGAGATATTCTTGTTCCTGAAGAGTCAAGGCGGTGGTTTAAGGTGATGTTGAAATCTCCTCCGCATATGAGAGTCCCTTGGGCTTCTGTTACCATTCTATCTAATATCTGTATATAAAAATCGGGTTTTGATCTCGGGGGGATATATACATTATAAAAGGTTAATAAATTCCCATTACCTCTCCCTTTTATCATTATGAATCTACCTTCTGTATCACTAGCAGTAAATATATGTTCATATACTATTCTTCCAGAGATCAGTATGACAACCCCTCTTGTATGATTTAAACCATTTGATGAAGCAAACACATATTTAAATCCTCGTCTTTTAAGTTTCTCGTGCTCTTTACCAGTCATATGGGTTTCTTGCAAGAATGCTATGTCTATATTCTCTCTCTTCAATTTTGTAAGAAGTCTAGTCTGTTTGATTGAGCTAAGAAGCCCATTAACGTTTAGTGAAATTAACTTTACCATATTTTGTTGATCACCCAATGGTTGCATTTGAACGGAATATTGTATACATGCAGTAATGAACTTTGTGAGTATATATTGCTCATAATGAAAATGGACAAACGAATCTCCCCTGTTTGTAAAGTAGAACAATAACAAACATCCAAAAACATTAGAACAGATACATAGACTTCCCAGTTTAGAGGAGTCATTACCCCTCTGAAGTCCCTGTTGGTAGAGGGTTGAAACCCCCGAGTGGATGGGGCCCTCCCTAGTGGTGGAGTGACTGACCAGCACGTACATCCCACAACCACTAGATATGTCCAACATAAAGTCACAACGCTCTTTCTCAATCAGTTTCTTGCACAACTTTTAAATGAGAGGATAGAATAACACCGTTACCTTGTTATGTCCAGTGTATTCGGTTATTTTATAGTGTGAAAACCTGACGTTTAGTGGTTGGATGCCCTCCTGAACTCCTGAAGCTTGTCTCTCACTCGCGTCTCCATTTGTCCTGGTCTGCCAGCCAGGTCTGCCTGTTGCCATGGGAATGCATTCAGTATCAGCTCCTCCATGTTGGAACCCGGCTCCTCTCTGGTCATGTTTACAGGAATCCCCCACGCCTTCAGCTCCAGTGCGGCTGCCTGTGCATCCTCGTAGGTCCGTGGGCCGGTGCTCCAGTGGATCCGGATCCTCATGTACGGAGTTTGGAAGCAGATACCCTGCTCTTTGAGTGCTTTTTTAATTCCTCTATAAGATCTGCGCTTCTCCATTACATCATAGGCATAGTCGTGGTCGAAAAAGACCTGCTTGTTATGAACAAGGATTTTCGTTTTCCAAGCTAGTTTAAGGAGAGTTTGTTTAGCGTCAAACTGGAGGAAATTTATAACAATGGATCGTAGGGTAGTGTCGGGTCCCAGCTTCTGGGCCAAAGCTCTATGGGCCCACTGGATTTTAAGGGACATACCTTCAGGCAAGGGAAGCTTCGTGGTCAGTAAACTTTCCACAAACTGGATCATCGAGTCGCCCTCGGTGTCTTCAGGCACACCATACTGTGACAGTTTGAGTTTGAGCTTTAATTTATTTATTTTATATTATTTTATTGTATTGATTTTTAGGGGTGCCAGCCAGGTCTCTCTCCTGACATTTTAGATGTTACATCAGTCATTTAATTTCAGTCAGTTATTTAGTTTTTGTCTGTTATCACTCAAACACCACAAAGGATGTGAGTTTTAATTAAACTCACACCCTACACATTAAATGACAAAAAAAAGAAAGCACACCTTTAAACCATTTAAAATTCAAAATCATGTATTAAACAGTGATTATATAGAAACACACACAAATTCAAACCCACAGTTGCCCCCCCAAAGTCCAAACTCAACAAAATCTGCCAACCAAGCAAAAATCCAAACTTAAATTTTCCACCATTTATCAGTCTTTTGAAAATAAGAAAGTAACAAAAAAAAAAAACAAAACAGTTCAGTCCATTTAAACAAAAAATTCCACTATGGGTTTTTAGTTTTTCTAAAAGAAAAAAAAAGATTAAGTTCATTTCAGTTCGGTAGTAAAAAAGACAAGAGCACAGTTCAATTCCAGATTAAAAAAAAAAAAAGAGAGCAAAAAAAAAAATTCAAGTACTCACACCGCTCCAATGTCCGGTCGCAGTCAGTCAGTCTGTCATTTAGTCCAGTCCAGTCGGTCGTAATCCAGTCCGGGGTTTGCTGCTGGATTGCTGGTAAGTGAGGGAGACTGTCTTTGCTGCAATGGGATGGAGGTGACGAGCCAAAGGGTGAACGGATGAAGATGAAAGGAGTTGGTAAGAGGTATGACAGATTCAGCGGACGTTGTGACGGGATTAACTACCGTACTATATTAATTCTATGAGCTGTAGCTCCAACGCTTCCAACTACGTGCCGACTCGTCCACACGGAATGTGGATATGGGGGGGTATTTAAAAACTGCCACCAACTTCGGGCGCATGAGGTGACGACGCGGATGTGATGACGATTTCAGGGGTGGTTATGGAGGCTAACAGGCATGTTACGGGGGTGTGTGTGTATTTGGTGCAACTACCCAAGTTGTCACAATACATCCGAATATTTTTTCTTCTGGACCTGCTTTCCAGATCGGTCACCTTTTCAAACTCTTTTGGCCTCTCTGAGACTTGCCCCCGCTCACCTCTGCTGTATAAGTTTACGAGTTGAAATTTTCAATTCGGGGGGTGATTTCAGGCCGATTGAGACGGAGCAGGAAGTCCCCTCCTTTGGTTTTTACACATATCACATGTCTTTGTACAGTTCAAGTTCACTGGCTTGGGCCCATTTCAACTGGCTCGAGTTTGTCCTGAGTAACTATACTGAGAGAGTTTCTCTGCTGGGTGAGGATCTGAAGCTGTGGGGGCTGCGGAGGGGTTATCTAGCGTGGACCCAGTCCGTGCGTGCGCTCGTACTGACCGGGTCCGTGCGCTTGCTTACTTGGACGGACCGGGTCCGCACTCGTACTAACCAGGTCCGTGTGCGCGCAATTGGACGGACTGGGTCCTTTCGGGTGCCCATTATCCCCAAACTCTGGAGCTCTGTCCATGCAGGTGCGTTCCACCATGTTTTCAGAGGCCAAACATTACAAACTGCATATGCATGCCTGGAGTGCCGCTGCTTGTCCAGGAAATGTGCAGCATCACAGTGATTTTCAAAGTGCGGTAACAGAACACGGTTATCATAATAATTAGAATTTAAACGGTAATACTAACCGTCGGAAATTTTACCATGGTTTATCATTATACCGGTAATTGTTACATCCCTATAGAGGGTATGCACGTGACGTCACCGCTAGCGGAAGTCACCGCGGTTCTGCCCACTGAGTGGCAGAAAGAGGGAGATGAGTGACAATGTTGGCTTCAATACTGTCTAAACTGAAGAACAATATTTAATAAAAAATGGGGAAAAGCTGTTGTGCTTGTATTGTATGAACAGGTTTGAAAAGCAGTCGAAGCTATCATTTTACAGACACCGAAAGAAAAAGAAAAGAGAAGTAGATGGATCCAGGAAACCAAACCTAGATTTCTGGACCCCGTTTCGTGTCAGGTAGCATTAATTTATGGTGTATTTTCGGGTAAAATCAGACCTTAAATGATGTATTGTTTTGGCTAACATTACTTCTTAGTAAACCTCTTGGCTTCATGATCAGATTTTTCATGGTTTTTGTCTTCATTTTGTGATTCTGAACATTGTGCTCCTACATGATTTGTAAACTAACTTAAACTGAGGTTAACCCAGTTTTTCAAATACAGGGGAACTGGAGAATAAAGCTACGACCAAGTATTAGGGCCACATAAGAAAATAAAAACACTGGCCACTATGAGTATGAAGACATAAAATATTGATATAAAACCCATAATTTTATGGTACGTCGAATACAAAAAGAATCACAATGTTATGAGAATAAAGTTGTAGTTATACAAAAAAAACCCTTATAATTTAACAAAACTGTCATTCGTTTATAAGATTAAAGTCGTCATACTCCGACAATAAAGCCATAATATTACAAGAATAATGCCATACCCTGCTCATCCAAAGCAGTAGTATCTGTGTTGTATAAATTACTTGATATGAACTAGATGTAAATATCCTCAGTACCAGTAGATCATGCATATATTCATTGGGGTCAGTACACGGTCTACTGTAAATGCACTTTGGATCAGCTGGTTCTCTGCCTAGTTTTAACTCCTGGTCATCAGTGATGATGAAACCATGTATATTTGTTTCAGGTAAAAATTTGCACGATTTGTCAGTGTTCGTCGTGGGCCACTTGTTCTTTGGTAGCTCGTACGGATCCATGTCCAGTCCAGTTGTCCTTCATTTAATTTCATATTTCACATTTTCCCGGTCTCGCTGTGTTTACTGCTATACTCCGTCATGTTGAGCTGGTTGGTTTTTGCCACTCAGTCTGACTTAGAGGGGCGTGGCCTGGGAGGGAAGTGACGTATGTGCATACCCTCTATAGCTAACTACAGCACATGGGGAGTGAGAGGCAAAATGCATCAATTTGTAGTACCTCATGTGAAAAGTGGGAGAGGACCCAGAGTCTGGGGACAAACAGAAAACAGAGGAAGTATGACCATGATTATTTAAAGTTTGGCTTTTCATGTATTGGTGCTGATGATGCTCCGCTGCCAAAGTGTGTTATTTGCAAAGAGGTGCTAGCTATCGACAGTATGCGACCATGTAAACTCCGGCGTCATATTGAAACTAAGCACCGAAGTTTGAAACGTTAAAAACACACAAAGATGTTAAAATGTATTTAAAAAGATGTTAAAACACATAAAGATATTAAATTGTGCAAAAAAAAGTTAAAAATATACACAGATGTTAAAATTTGTTTATAAGCACATACACACTTTGAAAACCCCTGATCTATACCATAAAACCACAGCAACACACACTTGCAAATGTATGACTAGACCCTTTTTCTCTTCAGCCGATCTAGTCACGGCACTTTGTCCTCTCTTCCACTGATATCCAAATGGGACTGAACTCCAACGTACTCCGATGTCAGTATGTTTCAACATTGTCAGTAAAAATGGGTTTAGCCTTTCAGACCAACACCTACTCTTTGGAACAGTTCATCCAATCCAATGTCCAAAGTCCAGCGTCCTGGCCCGCCTACTGACCCATTCATCCCCAGAGACACTAAGCATCCATGGGAGGGTTTTGGGTGGGATGATTTTATACATTAAGCCAATGACCACCCTGCATAGACAACCCACTGATGCTCGCCGTCAATGGGGAATTCATCAGTGTAGGCAACTGATATGAGAATGTATCAGGGAGTTTGCGTCGGAAAGCAAACAATAAACTGTTGACCAGAACAACATAGCCACAAAATTAAGTGCATGCTTGTGCAGTTTTAATGTAAATGTAATTAGTATCTTTATTTTAAATTCAAGAGTGCATCTTGAGTTTTGACACTCTGTACCTGGGTCATGTTTCTTTTGTTAAAAGAAGGAGAGCTGCTGCAATCACTCTTGGTGGCAAGTAAGACAGCAATTACAAGGCGATGGTTAAGCCCAGGGGTGTCCAATCCTGGTCCTTGAGGGCCAGTATCCTACATATTTTAGATGTTTCCCTCTTCCAGCACACCTGACGGTCATTATCAGGCTTCTACAAAGCCTGATGAAAGGCTTATCATTTGAATCAGGTGTGTTGGAAGAGGGATACATTTAAAACATGGAGGATACCGGCCCTCGAGGTCCAGGATTGGCCACCCCTGATTAAGCCTGATTCTGCCTACCTTAGAGGATTGGATTGGAATTATTCTAGAGATATACAGGATGGAAAAAATTGACCTATCAATTAAGAATTCAAAATGACAAATTTTACCAAATTTGGAACAACTGGATTTTATTCATACCCTCCATGAGAGCAGACTTTATTTGATCTCACTGGCAATATTTTTCTTTGTAACATACTTATTTAATTTTTGACTGGTCATCGATGATCATTTCTATGACAGCAGCGGCATGTGACCCCCCTTGATTTCTGTACACAGTTCCGTATATGTTATTCAGTCTTTAATTAAGTTGTATCAGAGTGTTCTTTAAGTGAGTATATGAGCCCCATCTGGCTATGTTTAGTCTGTGCAAACCAGAATATCCTTTGGTATATGATTTGTGTGTGTTTGTTTGCCTGGGTAAAGTTTATGATGGAGTCTGCAACATTTTTTGACTCAGATTGTGAAAATTATAAAAGGTTTATTAATGAAGATTTGTGCACAAACAGCAACTTTGTGTTGGAGTCTATGCACCTGGAGCTGGTTATTTGGCTCTGAAGAACTCAGGAGCAGGTATACTTAACGAAAGCACACATTTTACTCATTTGAGACCAAAAGATATGTACACTCAAGGGAATTAAAAACACACCACAGTTATTGTTTTTAGACTCAAGGCTACACCCAAAAACCATTGAAGCATAACACAACTTGTAGTGTTGAAAATCTGCACACTAGGGCATTAACAGATAAGCTGGTTTGTTGACGTTACTTTGGAGAAGTTGACTAGTTGTGTGTTATTCTCTCTCTCCTTTCCATCACACAACAGTGCGCGAGCCTTCATTCAGTGCATGTCGATACTCTCATCTTTCTATATGAAAACATGGCGCACAAGGCAGTGATGTGTGGATCATTGGACCTGGGTCGGGTTGGTGAGGGTCACTTTATTTGCAGGGTGGGCAAATAAATCCACAAAAGCAGGTTGAAAAAACAAACCCAACCCGTGCATTACTTAGCGCAAGGCCAAGACTGAAGGAAGAAGACGACTCAGAGTAGAATTACTAAACTGACTGTGATCTAAAAAAACTATTGTCTCAGTAATGTTCTGTGAACCATGTAAGCATGACCAATACTGAATAATAATTTGGAGAGCAAGTGTGTTTGGATTATTCTGTTCATTTATTTCATGAAGACAATGCACTCTTTTCTCTAACATGCTGTGTGCCTTGGCTGCCGCCGTCTTAACCTTTTCCCACTTTATGTTGTTCACTTAAATTTAAAAGTAAATTCAAGATGTTAGCCTATGTCTTGTTTGGTTAAAATGTCTGAGAAGGACTGTTGATGCTTGTGTCTTGCAAGTTTTTTAATCTGCTCTTTACTGTACATTGTTAATGTTCCAGTGAACATTAGTACAAGTTGCTCATTGTTGAACGGCTTTATGTCTGTGTTGTTCCTCCTCTGTCAATGTGATGATGTCATCATACGACTAGTTGGCTCAACTTTGACTTTATTGATAAATAAGTCGATCTGTAAAAATCTGACGTCAATAATGCCCTACTGAACACTGTCTTCACTCAATGTCAGAGTATCGGAAAAAATTGGTCACAAAAAACTTCTTATCTTGTTTTAAGTTCAAAATTGAGGGGTGTGTTTTTAAATCCCTTGAGTGTATATATGTGTATAAAAAAGCTAAACAGCATTAATTGTACATTGGTTATAATTCATTCATTCATTCATTTTCTAAATCCTTAATCCTCTGGAAGGTTGTGGGGGTGCTGTAGCGAATCCCAGCTACCATCAGGTAAAGGTGGGGTATGCCTCGCACATGTTGCCAGTTCAACACAGGGATGACAAATACAGACCAACAACCATTCACTCCCTCATTCACACATTCAACGATCAACTGACCAGTTAAAGTGCGTGTGTTTGCACGGTGGGAGGAAGTAAACCCATGTGAACATGCAAACTCCATATATATAATTATCCTTATTATTATTAGTGGCTTATGAATTAGTCTGAACCAGGACAGCATGCTTCTTCAACTGCAGCACTTAGCAAATCAAGTCCTATTATTCTCCTTTCACAATAGCAGCTCTTGAGAAATTAAACTTCATTCACTCAGGTCATTTCACTACATGAAAAGGAATAAAATGGTGCACATTAGTACAAAGTAAAACATATAATGTCGCAGTAAATTCATAAATTAAGGAAACCAATTGTATCTCAAAATGTATTTCTCTCTCCATGACCACTCTGGGGCTCCACACTCCTCCAACTAACACTGTTGACAGTCTGCGATAAGGTTGGAGTCAGGATACACTGTGTTCTCCTTCCATCTCTATCGGCCTGCTTGTCCCACTGGGTAATCAATCATAGTTGTTGTGAAATGACAGGAGAAAATGAAGTCATATTCTTTGGAGGTCCGCAGACAATTCCGCTATTGATCAGTCTTCAAGTTACAGAGGACCCCACATCGTGTCATTGATTCTTCAGCCAAATTTCTAAGGAGCAGCATATCAGCAGCTGGTCTGGTCTCAGTCCAGCAACTTCACACAGAGAACAGGGCAGTTATAGCACTGTAAGGACACACACGTTTCTACGGGGGTCCTACAGGTTTCTTCAAGTTAAATTTAAGACTTTTTAAGACTAGTTGGAACAAAATCTAATGCCCATTTCAAAAAGCATTCCCAAAGTCAGCTTTCTCGGGTGACGTGTGCATGACTAACAGCTGCACGTGTGTTGGGCTGAGTGTTCTGTAATCATTTCTCACCAGAGGCTGTAAAGTTAGCGATAACTGGTTCCTAATTTCAATATAAATAGTTGGGTTGGAACAGGTGAAATTGAGTGGACTAATGTTACTTTCTTTGCAGCAAGGACATTTAACAGACACATTTAAACACAATACAGTAAACAAGTTTATGGCAACATAATGTAAGATCTACCATATCAAATTTAATACCATTTAAAGAGTTTTTAAGATATTGAATGCAGATTTGTAAATTCAAGACGTTTAAGACGTTTTAAGACCCTGCAAGAACCCTGTTCTAGAACCAGTCCTGTTCTTCAACCTGAGGACCACAGTGCCAATTTGGAATTTAGTCACTGTATCACAAAATAAATTACGTTTGTCCATTTGATTTATACCCAGCATAGGTCAGGAAAGACAAAGATATTTTTTTTAGATTAGTAGTAGAAGTATGATGTAGTGTACAGTATAAGTATGACATGTGTATTGTTTTTAGTGACAGACCTCTAATGTTATTATTTTTATTCTATTGTTTTATTTGGTATTGGTCTATTGTTCTTATTTTCATTGTTTTTAATTGCACAGCTTTTTATGTTTTTTTAAATCTATTTTTGTATTTTATTCTTTTATTTAGGTTTTATTTATTCTTCTGTACAACACTTTGGTCCACTGCAGTTGATTTAAAATGTTACAAATAAAGTTGGATTGGATTGGATAATGTTAACCCTTTCATGCATGTCGTCCAGATTTGTAAACACATAGTTTAAGCTCACTTTCCAAATGTTACGGTCTGCACTGGTGTTGACCACTGGCTCCTCCCTCTCCACATTATCTCTGATCAGAACCACCTGCTGAGCGCCGTGCGGCTGCAGCACATCATTATGTAGCCTATTTAAGGCTTGGTGCTGCAGCCGTGCGACGCTGGTCCATTGTATCATCTCCACCCGCTCCATAACCTGGACATTCCACTCCCCCTCAGACTCTGACTCAGGTTTTTGTTTTTTCCATGTTCAAGTTTTGATTTGTCTTTGTGTTTAACAAAACCATTTATTTCCCTTCAGCACCATGCATTTGAGTCCTCTCCTTTCCACCTTCGTGTCACCAAAGGGTTATAAAGGGAATATTCTCCAAACCACATGGGGGCAGTCTCTATAGACTCACAGCAATACAATAAAAAAAGTATCAATTTAGTTTTAGAATTTGGACTGCTCTGTGAACTCATAAAGTTAACCTCCTAAGACCCATTTATGGGTTTTCTGTCCACATTTGTAGACAAGAGTTTCACAGCTTTAGAAAAAAAAAACAAAAAAAACAACTGTCCATTGCAAAGGACATTCCATAAATTTTTTTGAAAAAGCATCTGAAAAAAGTTTTGCATCATGATGTTTCCAATATAGGCAATTACTTTTGAACAAACAGTAACAAGGAATGCTTCATGGACCTCCAGGCAGTAATGAAATATAGTAATGAATTAAAGCTGCAAGCAGCATTGGGCGGGACCTCGCACCGTGCGTTCCGCCTCCCGTGCGTTCCTCCTCCCGTGCATTCCGTCTCCCATGTGTTCTGCCTCTTGTGCATTCCTCCTCCCTTGCTTTCCACCTCCCGTACATTCTGCCTCTTGCATTCCGCCTCCTGTGACCGTCAACACCTCAGCTCCACTCACACCTCTCTGTCCCGATACCAGCTCCCACCCTTTGGCGTCTGTCCTCCTTTCATCCCCACAGAAGACCTGGGCCTTTCTGCTGAAACCACCATCACCCTTTAATGAGGCTTTTATTTTGAAAACCCTACTGTGTGTGTGTGTCTGTATGCGTACCATTCACATTTTTAATCATGTCCTCATTTTTATTCTAGTTTTATTTATATATAATTTTTGACACACACACACACACATACACACACATATATATATGTATATATATATATGTATACATATACAGGGTGGGGAAGCAAAATTTACAATGAACATTTAGTTGTTTTTTCTCAGCAGGCACTACGTCAATTGTTTTAAAACCAAACATATATTGATGTCATAATCATACCTAACACTATTATCAATACCTTTTCAGAAACGTTTGCCCATATGAGTAATCAGGAACGCAAACGTCAAAGAGTGTGTGATTTGCTGAATGCACTCGTCACACCAAAGGAGATTTCAAAAGTAGTTGGAGTGTCCATAAAGACTGTTTATAATGTAAAGAAGAGAATGACTATGAGCAAAACTATTACGAGAAAGTCTGGAAGTGGAGGAAGCAACAAAAAACGTACCAAAGCTTTTATTAAAGCTCTCAAATCCAAAATCCTAAAGGATCCAACCAAATCTTGCTTGCTTTTCTTAATCTGCCTCTACATGCAATTTTTATCATCTGTTTTTGTCGAGTGTGTGTGCATGTTGTATGTATTCTTGTAACTATGTGTTGCGTTGCTGCAGCCTATCTTGGCCAGGACACCCTTGTAAAAGAGGTTCTTAATCTCAATGGGACATTTCCTGGTTAAATAAAGGTTAAAAAAAAAAAAAAAAAAAAAAAATCCATGAGAAAAATGGCAGTTGAACTTGAGGTAGACAACAAGACAGATAGAAATGCAGTAAAATATGATTTGAAGTTAAAATCTTACACAAGAACACCAAAACACTTGTTGACAACAGCAACAAATCCATCTTTAGCAATTTTTGGGAATTATGTTTATGGCTGCCTTCTAGCCCAGATCTAAACCCTCTGGATTATGCTCTTTGGGGCGTTTTAGAACATGCTACCAATAGAACATCACACAGCAATGTCGACTTTCTTAAAGATACTATTAAAGAAGAATGGGAGGAGTTGTCACCCGAATATTTGAGGAACACTTGCGCAAGTTTCAGGAAGCGTGTGAAGGCAGTTATTGAGAAAGAAGGAGGACACATAGAATAAAAATATTTTCTATTATGTAAATTTTCTTGTGGCAAATAAATTCTCATGATTTTCAATAAACTAATTGGTCATACACTGTCTTTCAATCCCTGCCTCAAAATATTGTAAATTTTGCTTCCCCACCCTGTGTATATATATATATATATATATATATATATATATATATATATATATATATATATATATATATATTTTTTTTATACACACTGTACTTTCCGGATGATAAGCCACACCTGACTATAAGCTGCACTCACCCCGTCTCCAACGTCTCACCATCGCTTCATTGATGTCAAGCTTACATACAGCAGCTCTATTTCCTTCTTCGTCAGCCGGATCGATTCTTAGCCCAGAAAACATAAATTAGCTGCATCATTTTAGAGCCGCAGGTTCACAATGTGTGGACAAAAGTAGCGGCTTATAGACCAGAAATTATGAGACATTTATTTATTTATTTACACACACACACACACACACACACACACACAAATATTTACAGCTTGGTCCGCCCCAGTTCTAAAATCCTATGTGTGCCCCTGGTGTTGGTAGCCATAATCCGTCGCTCATTCATTTGTTTGCTGTGTCGATTTTTCCGTCCACCATGGTGCTGCACCCCTAGTCATGTGATAACTATGACGTTGGTGCAAAGGGTCAATAGAGACCTGCAGACCTAGTTTATATATTTCTATCTGCTTATGTGCTGTTGAGCTGGTTTATCACCTCCGCCAAAATGTAATGGCGGAGGTTATGTTTTCATCGGGATAATTTACCATTTTTGTTAAGGCTTTGATTTTGAAAAACTTTATTGTGTGTGTGTATGTCTTTTTGTAGATGTGTGTTTGTGTGTGTGTGTGTGTGTGTGTACCATTCACATTTTTATCATGTCTTCATTTTTATTCTACTTTTATTTATATATAATTTTTGACATACATACATTTCTTATCTAATTTTCATATTTTTTCTGTATTGTTCAAATGTTCTTGTGTGGAGAATTTGACAGTGAAGTTGCGTGTCATGTTTTTAAGTCAAACTAGGAATCTGACTGTCTGTACATGGTCCTAGAGCACCACCTGGTGATTTTATTGTATGCATTACACAGGAAAAGATTCAGCCAATCAGCTTTCAGAATTCCATTTACTGCCTCTGCCTGTGCTCGGAATGTTAAGAATGTGCCGCTCGTTAAGTCTGTCAGTCTCTGAAAGATGCAGACAGCTATGCTCTGAAACAAACTGCGATTAATCCATAACAGTACATCCTATCTCAAAAATTCTTGGACCAGAGGCAAGCAGACAGTCTCCTGAGCAGATTAATACATCATATTTGTGATAAAAGATTGAAATGAATCAGCAGTGATGGTAAAAAAGAGTCTTGTCCTGTTAATTCTTTGTATTAGAATATTTTCAGAGGCAGATTGCCAAATTCCTGTTGGATTTAGGTCATGGGTGTGAGTGTAGGATTTTTTGAGCTTGATGAGACCAACATTTTGGCGTTGGTTTCATGTCTGTACGACATTCCTAGGGGCAATTTTGTACGCGTAGGTGGCGCTACAGAGTGCATTTTGGCACCTAACAGGTTAATTTTGATATTGTATGAAAGCATTCACCAGACATGAAATATGTGCCAAGTTTGGTGACTTTCTGAGCATGTTGAGGGGGTCAAATGGCAGTTTAAAGGGAAAAAAGCATAAAAATGAACAAATTTTAATAAATCCATAACCGTACATCCTATCTCAAAAATTTTTGCACGGGAGAGTTGGGGTGAGTTTTCTGAATGGATATATAACATGTGGGGAAAAGTTGAAATTGAAAAATTAGCCCCAAACATCGTATTTTTCTGAGCTTAACTAAGACATAACTAATAACTAAGACAGTAATTACAAATTTGCGAAGACAGTTTTTTGAGAAGGGTTCACTCTACCTTTTTTCATGACAAACGGCCTCAGACTATTTTTAATTTCAGGGTTTTACTTTGAATATATATAGCATGTTTAGGGGGTCAAAATCCAGTTCACAGTGGTAGACGGAAAATAATAATAATAATAATAATAATAATAATAATAATAATAATAATAATAATGACAAGCGAATGAAAAACAATAGCCTCAGTGTTTCAGCCTGCTGGCTTTCATCAGGGCCTTCATGATCCCTGATGAAGGCCAGCAGACTGAAACCCACTGGGGCTCAGTGAGGTCCATTGAGACATGCCATAAATTATAAAGGCAACTTAAAATTATAAAAGAGTGCCGTGGTTTTTGTATTTTTTGTGCATAGGCTATTATTTTATTAAAAAAAGCCAAACTTGCACTTTCCTGGGTCTCTCAACTTTAACCTAATTTTGAGTAATAAAATCAATTGAAACCCCCCCCCCCCCAAAAAAAAATCTAGATACTTTTTTTGATTATTCATGCATGAAAGGGTTAAAGGAAACTCCATTTTTGTGATTATTTTGCGTTAGACATGCTGTAATCATTACAGAAGCCAAACATAACAAACAGTGATCACTTCTGTTTGTCCAGTCTTCTGTGTTAGATAAACACCATCTGATAATGATGATGCTGTGGATTTTCAGGCCCTGCTGTTTTTCTAGGTCCCAAACATACTGATTTTTGTCCAAATTATTCTAAATTTATCAAACAGAAAATATGCAGCTCACAAACCAGATCCTGGAACATCTCACAAATCTCGTACTTGAGTACTAGTAGCGGCAAAGTGTTACAAGTATTTTTTGATAGAGTTGCACTTTGTTACTGTTATTCACTCATATCTTTATCTCTGGTGACTGACTATATCAGACAAAAAATGCTGATGAAAATTGGTTTGTAAATGAGCCTGATTACATGACCATAAAAGTCTGATCACTGGGAGTAATCAGATAATTGTAATAATCAGATCTGATGTGTTTACATGCACTTAAGAAAAGCGATAACAGAAAAACTCTAGTTTAGACGCTCCAGTCCATTTTTGGATTTCTTTCAGAGTACGTACCTACATAGTGATGGTAAACTTAAAGGAGTGATATTTAGGTTTTTTTAAATGGAATTGTGCATTTTAAAACATTTCCATGTGGTCTACATAAACTGTAAATGCTATACTTGGGTCTGAATTCTTTATTAATTCAACTCCACAGATCCATCTTCAACCCTATTTCTGAGTAATGACACCAGAAAGGTCGTTTTGAGTGCTGGCCCTTTAAATGCAAATGAGCCACTTCTCGCCCCACCCTCTCCAGGTTGTTGGCTGTGCTGCTCTGTCCCATTCAACCAACAACTGAACATTTTAGGTAATCTGCTCAAAGTTTGGATATATTTTCAGTATGGACTACAACTGCTACTGCTGGCAAACAATTATGTCCTACTCTGAGAAATGTTCGTTGGAAGTCTTGACCTTGTATGTGCAAATGTTGTCATGTAACTAGTTATAGACGTAACAAATTAAGCAGGAATTAAAACTTGTAGAAATCCACTCAATTTTTACCAAAATGAATATAAAGATAGCTTTTGCAGCACCTGGACGGTTCAAATTCAAACTTTTTGAACTACTAGGGTCCAAATACACAAATAAATGTACCAAGGACTAATAAAAGTGGGTTGAGCAAAATATGAACCCTTTAAACTTACTGTTATTGTCTTCCTCTCACATTTGACCACATAACTTCCGTTCTCTGCAGTTTTAATTGTGTTTACATGTGCAGACGTAAAGAATGTAATAAATCAGATTAACCTGTATGTGTGCGGGAAGACATCGAAGTATTGGGGAGAAATCCGTGTGTGTCAATCTGATTTCTGATAATCAAATTACTGCTGTTATCTGATAAAACATATCAGATTATTTTGTTTGTTATTTTACATGATCACTTGAATAATCTGATAACTCCAGAAATCAGAATATTGGTGTGCATGTAAACAGGCTCAGTGTTTCACTTCTAAATGGATGGTTGATAAACTAGGAATTGACTTTTCCCTTTTAAAGGTGCCTTGTAGAGTCTTAGACCTCTAGGTGCTAAGGGGAGTGGTCTCCATGGTGGACCAGATACAGTCCTTCTGATAAAGCCACACTGTTCCACTGGTCTACAGCTGTCAACAAAAGACTGCAAGCTAGAAAACACAGACATAGCCAATATCGTGTTTGAAATACTTAGAACACTGACATTGCAACACTGCAAATGCTGTATGTGCAAAATAAAGTAAATGAAACCATTTAAGTTATCATTTCTAAAGATGCTTCCAGACCAGCTTTATTATAAACTGTAAACCATTTGATTAGCAGCCAAAGCAGCTATTGCTGATGTTTACGCCAACACAAACAAGAATAGTGATGTCCCTGGCATGAAGATCATCATTAATCATTACATTTTTATTGCAATACAAGTATGCTAACTGTTGAGGTGCAGTAGCAGCAACAAAAAACTTTACCAAAAAAACCCCCCACCTCCTTCCACACTGCTCTTTTGAAGCTGTTATTGATTAGAATTTGGTAAAAAGACTAACACATGCTCTAATACAGCACAGAATGTGGAGTTTTAATTGTTTGCGTCTTTAAAACAAAAGCTAAGCTCGTGTTTGTCTTTGGTAAATGGGGCGGGGGCAGCTAATAGACTGTGATCAACACTGGCTTGGAGCAGTACACCAGGGCTGGGCTTTATAAATAGAAAGGATTGCCAAGCAAACGCATGCACAGCTCTTTGATTTACTTGTGTTCAAACAACTTCACAGCTCTACTGTCCACCGGATGAGCAATGACAGGAAGGGAAAAAGTTTGATATTTCTTTAAGTTTCACAGAGGGTCCCTTGGTTTGGCAAGGATCATTGCAAGGGTCCAAGCACTGCAGCTGAACGGCAAAGCAATATCAAAGTGCCTTAAGGCCCACGTCAACAGAAACTTTTCCCTCCACTTCTTTTTGTGCTGAGTGAGGAAAGACTGTATATAAGAAATGGATGTAGCGACCATGACATCACCCTTTGGTTTGTGGACGTTCTGGTCATTTTTCTAGTCATCTGGCATTTTATTAATTCCTGCCCGAGTTTTTCTTTGGAGTCAGTATTTGAAACCTGCTGAGTTAATGCTGAACTGTTAACCTACTGCTACCCTACCCTGCTAACCTACCTACCTACTGCTGACAGACCATATATTGCAAAACTAAATTAATACTTACATTGGCTAATGTAGCTACGTTATGTTAAAAGACTGGGTTTTGTGATCAAGTCCTTATGAAAACCTCATGAAACATTTATGTAACAAAAGCCTATAATGATCCTGTTAGTATTTCTTTATTTCATAATCACAACTACAGTTGAACTGCTTGCTTGGAAAAATGGTTTTATTCAATAAACAGAAGCCAATAAAGGCCGACTCAGCAGGCAATCACCTGTCAGTCAAAGGCCATGCCTCATACTAGCATTGTCACCATCACTCAAAGTTGCAACACTCTTAATGAAGCATTATTTTAAGCCTGGAAATAATTCAAATAGGTGAGGTATAATAATATTCACTGCCCTTACAGTTGTCATGATTGGAGAAATAGCCTATTGAGACAAAAACATTTTTCGGACCAGGCTGTAAACATATTTACTGCAGCAATAAATGTAACGTTTTAAGGAATACACTTGGGTCTCTGTAAATCATTGCCCTCTGTCACAACTGTATGTGGAGTCATTTTTTGGCCTCTGTGATTGACAGGTGTGACTGTGTCTGTTCTGCTGTGTGGGCTTTTACAGCTACCCATACCTTAGCAACCAAGTCGAATATTCTAAGCTATTATTTATAGAAAAAAAACCAAACCAAAACAGATTTTACTCCCTGACAGGTAGCTCTGCCATTGTTGTGTTTAAGGAGTTACACTAACCAGACCATCAGAGGATTCTGTCATGAAGTTTACTGGCTCTTAATTACAATAGTCAGTGTAACTCAGCTGCAGTAGTTGACGGTAAAATTAATTAGTAGTAAATTTTATGGTCTTTGGCTAGGCAGCTTCATTAGCTAGCCTGCTGCACAGGAAATAGGACAGGCAGCTGTTGGTTAAAAGGTTAAAAGTTGGCTTGCTTTATTGTTCCTGTAGAGAAATCTGGTCTGCATTTTACCCATTCTAATACACACAACAGCTAGCATTAGCAATTGGCATAGCCAACAGCACACGTTGAGACCAACTTCAGATCTTCATCAGCACTGTGGTCAGTGTCATCGATAGGAAAATTAACCTATATGTACCTGTTTTCACTGGCAGGCCAAATGGAAGACCTGGAGAAAACCCATGTGGTGCTGAGAGAACAGGTAAACTCCATCAAACTTGGAAACTTCTAGCGGTGGGACTGGAGTGCTAACCACTAACACTGTGGCAAGCAATTATTACTAAATCAATCATCACACTGTTTATTATCTCCGCCAGGAGGTATTGTGATCACGTTGTGTGTTTGCGTGTTTGTTTGTTTGTTTGTTAGCAAGATAACTCAAAAAGTTATGGATGGATTTTCATGAAATTTTCAGGAAATGTTGATACTAGCACAAAGAAGAAATGATTAAATTTTGGTGGTGATCGGGGGGGGGGGGGGGGGGGGGGGCAGATCTTTCTTGGTGGAGGTCTGCGCTCTCCGAGTGCTTTTCTTGTTGGTGTAGTGTTTTTGGTAAGTTACAGTTTCATCCCTTGCTCTATTCCAAATATACCTACTTGTTTCCCAAAAACCAATAAGGCTATGGTCACACATCTAGAAGCTTCAAAACTTCAGCTCATAAATCACTGGATGATATCAGAGGGTTCTGTTCATCCACTCTTTATATGGGATTGACTGGCTATTGGAGACTGTCTCAAGTGGCCCTTCAAAGAAGTGCAGTTTTGGTGATTTACTGCACCGCCACTCCCCTTCTCACCGCCTCCGCTTCGCTGATGCTAATCTTCTCACCCCCATCACCAAGACTAAGTTCCATACCCTGGGTGACAGAGCTTTTGCCATCGCCGCCCCAACCCTCTGGAACTCCTTACCCCTTCACATCCAGAACTCTGACACACTCACCTCATTCAAAAGCCAACTCAAATCTCACCTCTTCAGATCATCATTCGAAAACTGACTGCCTGTTCCACCTCATCCACCCTCATCTACCTTCTCTCGTGTGTTTTCTTTTTTTGTCTCTGTATTTGTTCTTTGATTGCCATTTAGTATTAATTCCGTATCTGTTTACCCGTTTGCTGTGTGTTCGTCCCTTGGTTGTTTATTGTAAGGCGTCTGAGTACTTACAAAAGCGCTATATAAAACCAATGTATTATTATTATTATTGGTGCTACCACATTTCTGGAGGTTGCTGCTATGGTGTTTTTTTTCCCTCAGGGCTCTCAGAGTACGTGTGAAATGTATTGAGAGTTGCTGGTGTCACAATAATATAAAAAAAAGACCCTTGGGGTGTGTGATGAAATTTACTAAACGAAATAAACTGATTTCAGGACAGAAATTTATTCTTTTGTATTAGTTTATTCTGCAGCAGAAGGAAACCATCTGACAGAGTACAGCAATGCAGTCTAATCAGTGATTCCCCAAAAGCAGGAAAATGACGACCTTAAACATGCTCTTTGCTACTCTGCGTGTGTGTGTGTGTGTGTGTGTCTCTGTGTGATGGTTTGTTTTGGTGATGAAACACCTGCGAGATACTGCCCCTGCTTTCCAGACATCTATGTTGTGATTCCCATGCATACCTGAGCAGGGTGAAGGCTGCGTCTATGTTTTACTTCCATGCATGCTTGAGGGGGGCAGACAACCTCAGTGGTGTCTTGCTTGTGCATAGTTCATGTTCAGTAATGTGGACGACACTGATGTGTACAGCACTAATCAGTAAGTAGGTCAAGGATTAATACAACAATAAAATTGTCCATTACACTTCCCCCCTTTGATCATTCTCTTATCACTAAAATCATTATCAACAGTCATCAAGTATATCACCCACATGGTAAGAAAATGTAAAAAAAAATTAGGGATGCACTGATACCGATACCAGTATTGGGTCCGATACTCAGTGTGTGTACTTGTACCCGTACTCGTAAAAGTACTCCAATACAACCGCAACGAAACCACTTATAGTGTGACATTTGCAGTTAAGTGCAGCAGGTACATGGCGGAGGAGTAACGTCAGCAGTGTGGAGATTTTTCAAAATAAATGACAAAGACAAAGTAACGTTGAAGACACAGACAGATACAGATGGAGCGTTCTGTCCGTCCTCTGCGTACATTCCATCCATTTTCCAGGTGCTCGTGGATGCATACCAAGACAGAGAATACCACCGGGAACCGTGGAGGTAGAGGATCCGTTCAAAGAGTGACTGTGTGAGTTAGAGAAAAACTACTGACATATTTATGACAACTACCCTCATCAATATCAACATTAGTATCCACATTAGTATTACCTCTCTCATCTCCATGTTTATTATTACTAACTTTCTTCTTCTTCTTCTCAAAAAACTTTACTTTTCTTGGTGGTATTTGACAAGCAAGGTTAATTAAGGCGGCGCCCTCTAGTGGATTGATTGAAAAACGCCCATTCCAACTCATTAAATGTCAGTAGCAGCACTTAGTTACAGTCAGACTAATGACTACAATATAGCACACTTTCAAAAGTAACTAAGAACTGTAATGGTATTATTAAGTACTCATATCGGTACTCAGTATCAGCAAGTACTCAAATGTAAGTACTTGTACTCGGTCTGGAAAAAACTGGTATCGGTGCATCCCTAAAAAAAAATAGTGCAAACAATAGAACCGGAGAGGAGCAATACCAGTCTATCATACACCATTGGTCAGGTTATTGATATGATGTCACAGAAACAAAACCCACTTGCTTTTTATTTTTCCTACCACACAAGTGCTTCAGTGCCCCTGCCAGTGTTTTTATCTGCCAGAAGAAAAGTTTATATGGACATGGCCCTTAAGCTGTTTCACCACTGGAGACTAGAGCTCTGTAAAGAAAAACACACCTGACTGTTCTCAAAGTCCCTGATTTTCTGGTCCAAGTGCAAAGTCAATATTTTTCTCTATAATGCTGATATTAAAGCTTGTGTTTGCTTGACTTGTGCTTCAGTCTACCGCAGGGAAAAGGGAACAACTATTATATTTCCTTGTACAGCACAGAGAACATATTTAAGAGAAGCAGTATAAGTCATAGAAATATTAGACATCATTTTACTGTCATGGTGTACTGAAGAGGTTCACTGTTCATGAGTGTATATGTTCATGAGGCTGCAGCTACGGTTAAATTCCAGGAAATACACAGAGACTTCTACACAAACACTTTAATCCCCTCTGTTGCGTTGTACTGTTTTTGGGAAATGTTACAAAGGATTGCCTCAGAAAAATGGATGTCTAAGTTGTTAAGGACACGTCACTGCTTTGCACCATCTGACAGTGATTTTGAAAAATTCCAAACAAATGAGGGAGCAGCGTTGCCTGACCTCTGTTGGAACAATGTGTGGTAAACATTAAGCATCATGATTCTGTTTAACAATCAAAAAAGCACCGACTTGATTGGGTTCTTTATATGGCGAGTGTCAGTTTGAGATGATAAATTGTGGATGGGAGGATTACCAAACAGCCGCCAAAACTTTTATAGTGTGTGCGAGTAGATCTACAGTTATAGGGTATTTACATAGAGTAGAGGGAGTAGGAGGACGCCAGGACACGAGCCCAGAGGGAGAAGGAATAAGAGGGAGTAGATATGATGGAGAGCGAAGATGACCGTCCTGCTGTGACTGTATGAACCTCCACTAACCCGAAAACCACAAGCGTGCCGAAGATTTAAAGAGATTTGTGGGCTTTAAATCATAACTGCTCGAACTCCCTCGTGACATTGAGAATGAGGTAAAAGGAGTTGCAAGAGTCTTTGGATTACCACTATATAAAGATCCAAGTTGATAATATAACACACGAAAGGGATGTGATGGGATCCAACAGCCTCACAGACGTCTGACCTGGGGCTTACAGGAAGTGTTGTAAATGATAGAATATTAAATCTACTGTTAACCATTCCTGCTTTGGCCTCCTAACTAGGGGGTGTAAGAAAATATTGGCTCTACAATATATTGCGATATTTCATTTCACAATACTGTATTGATATTTAAAGTTCTGTATCAATATTTTTAGGTATTTATTCAAACACAGACATGGCACATGTTCATTTTTTTTTTTGCTTTTCTTTTTTGTTCATATTTTATTATTATTGTTAACACTCTTATTAAATAATGGTTGTTAGAAGCACCTAAAAGCATGTTTTACTGTCTGAAAGAGGCAGATGGTAGCTCCATTGTTGGGATTACACAAAAATTATGTAATGATCTTAGTTATGAACAAATAGAATATGAAAATTTGAGCAGGATCTTAAACTGTAAGGTTCGTAAAACATAATTTAAGTTTAAAGTTTTTACAGAGGAAAATTTTGTGATATAGCATCAGATCCTGTTCTGATCCAATAAAAATGTGTTTCGTATTTGTGCATATTTCTAGTGTAGTTCAATTCTTTCAGGAAATAATCTTAACAACAAAAAAAAATCACCTTGTTAACAGTATTGTGATATATTGTGATATATCGTGATATATCGTATCGTGATCCTAGTATTGTGATTTGTATGGTATCGCTAGATTCTTGCCAATACACACCCCTACTGCTAACAATGGTTGGGGGATGCAGGGGAGAAAGTCATTTTCCTCTAAGGCCAAAGGTGCTTGTCCTCCCAAAACTCTGCGCTGGTCAAGAGGATAAGGACACAAGTACCAGGCCGGGTTTATACTGAAGAGGGGCTTTATTTTTGGCAGCGTGCACCCTAGTTTGATTGTACTTGTTTAGCCTAAACCAGTGTTTTTCAACCTTGGGGTCGGGACCCCACGTGGGGTCGCCTACAATTCAAATGGGGTTGCCTGAAATTTCTAGTTATTGATAAAAAAAAAAAAAAAGTACTAATTGAAAATATATGGAGAGTTGGGACAATCCCAATCCATAACAGACATGACAAAGTGTGAAGCTGAAACTGAAGCACTGTGGTACTGTTTATCTTTCAAATGTTCATAGTGGTCGGTTTAAGATGCTGCAGCTCTTTCATAATTCATAGTTTGACTTATTGTTTGTTCAATTTTAATTGTCAGCCTTGTAAATCCAAGCTGGACTGACTGTACATATCCTGACCAAGGAAAATAAAATTCTCACTTTGTGCAGTAACCTACACCTGGCTTTTCTGCCTCCATCCATAATTCATTCATTCATTGTCTGAACCCGCTTCATCCTCACTAGGGTCACAGGGGTCGCTTGGAGCCTATCCCAGCTACATAGGACTGTCCATAATAACATACATTAAAAAAAAGAAAAATAAAATAAAATAAAGATTGACTGATAGACTAAATGTCGTCTAAATTAATGTTTATTTGCAACATTGTATAGCAAACTATTACATGATCAAAAATTTTAGCCAAAAAATGTCTCTGTTTTGAATGTTTGGGGTCACCAGAAATTTGTGATGTTAAAATGGGGTCATGAGCCAAAAAAGGTTGGGAACCACTGGTCTGTACTAACTTATTTGCCCCGGTTGCTGTCTCTGTCCCTCAGCACACACACTCACTTGCACTGCCGGCATTCACAACAACACGTGCATCAGCCGCACACAAGCGTTCACATGTCTGCCACCACACACACACTGAACTACCTAAGCACATATAGACACATCTCATAACACTACCCTCATGGGATTTGAGTGTGTAAATCCAATTTGCATTTGTCAAACCTGTATGTGGTCAGAATAAAAAAAAAAGCTTTTCAGTTTGATGAATGTAGGTTATAGGAAAACTGGAGCAGGGTGGAAACAGCATAATCAAAGGTTTAAAATAATATGCTTTCCTGTGAAATTTATAGGTCTCAATTAAAGAACGTATCTGATGTATTCAACAAATAGTTAAAAAAATTTGTCACTGATTCAAAAACGATGAGATAATCTAATACAAATTCCTACTTTTCAGCCTTTGTTTATAGGTGAGGTGGACCGACAGTCCCACTTTTACAAATTTTTCATTTGCCTTTTCAATTTGCACATTAAAAAACCCCAGTGGAAAAAAAGGATATCTGGGGGAAAAAATGAACAAAAGTTTAAAAGGTGTAAGAAGAGGAAAGAGTTGTGTAAATGTGTGGCCTAATACAAAGAAAAAACAAAAATGTGTAATTAAATGGAAAACACCACTATTTCTGAAGAGCTGCAGAAACAAATGTTAGACTTTGACAAACCATTGAAGAGTCTGAGAAGCAAGATGATCCAGACCAGTTGTTTGGTTCATTTTGGGTTACAAAAATGAAAGCCAGGTTCAGGTTTTGGCCAAAATATGTCTGAAATCTATCAGCTCCAAGGATAACAGCACTTGCAGTGTGTCAACGTATACAATCAGAAAAGCTGCCACAGTCTCCCGTGTCCCAACTTAGATACATTTCAGTCAGACATCAGGCATTTCTGATGAAGGTTGACTGAAGGACTGAAAACACTGAATTAAAGTTAAGAGAAGTAAGACAGTATTGTACCTGTCACATATCAAAGTGAACGAAATTATGTATGTCATTTTATTATTTATTACTACACTATACTTTCACCCCATCAAGATTATGACAATGACAAACTATTCAATCTCAATATTTATATAACGGTAGTCTATATAAACATGTATACGTATATGCATGTATTCACTTTTTTTTTTTTTTTGCCTATTTTCACAACATTTGGTTAAAAATTGCCCACATTTGGATGGAAGTCCACCTAGTGAGTCACTAAGAATACACTGTTAGTACAATGATTTCCCAGATAAGAAACTCTAACATAAAGTATAAATAAATTAATATAAATAACTACCTATCATAAAACACCAACTGCTTCAGATTCAGCTACAGAGTTTCTTGCAACAAAACTACAATGGTTTTGCAATGAAGAGAGTGGTGGAACAAAATCCCACCAATTGCAACATTAAGCTTAAAAAGAGATTACTTTCATACACAACTGCATGGTATTAATATTGTTAATTAAGTCTTACTGTACGCTGAATAGATAGTCGTCAAAAAGACAAAGTCTCCTCCGTCTGAAAGGCGCATATAGTTTAGTCCACAATGGACAAAAATAGTGTTTTTGTCTGTTTGGAGCAGGAGCACTGCAGGGGAGTTTTGACCAAAAGTAGCATCAGCTTACCAAAAGAGACAAAAAGAGAAAAAAGACAAACAGTCAGGGGTCTAAGCTGCTATTTACAAGAATCTTTCAAAGAAAAAGAGAGTGAATTCCACTTGCTAAAAGTGTGTCAGAACAGTTCAATACTGTTATGTAACACAGCTTGCTCGTCGATATTTTAATAGTTGGTGTTTTGATTGAGGTGCCTCCAGGTACGATTACATTAAACTCTGTTGATTCTAGATCTTCTTAAAACTATTCAACAAGAAAAGTCATTTGTTTGTGTTCTCTTTATGGGCACGTCCTGGAGAAAAGACATATAAACTATATGTGACCTCATATCACATGACCTCAGGTAACATAACAGGTCCTCTACAGCTACAATTAAGAGATTACTTGATTAAGAGAATATTTAGTTTCTCAAAATTGTACTGAAATATGATACTAGTTAGACAACCTGGACCAAAAACCATGGCCCCACCTGGATTTAACTCAGCCAATAGTTCAGATCCTTCCATTGGATAATTACTGCAGTGATGAATGTTTCAGATGTTACGAGTTCTTTAACCCTAACTGATGCAGTGAGTAGCTTCTCATTTTTTAAACAACCAGTTTGATAGAGAGCAGAAAGATTGGACTGTAATGGGTCTAGACTGGCCCTTTTCCAGGGTGATGGGTGCATCAGGTGTCCAAAAAAAGTTGGAAGTAAATGGTACGGCCCTGCATAAGCTTCAGAATGATTCCACAGTGAATCTGTAGCATAATTAAAACTAAAGGTTCAACTCAAAATTAGAGTGGGATTTTATCTGTGGCCAGGCTGTGTATTGGCAAATACATTACGATGGGGAATATTACCTTGTGTTTTAATAGACAAAGCAAACCATTAACTGATAAAGGGATCATTATTCAGACCACAGACATAGATGTAAGGAATGTAGTCCCTGTGATGTGGCCCATCGGTTTTTGGATTGCTGATTTGAAGTCGTGCTTTGTATTTTGGCCATTGCCATCATGGATTTTCGGAACCAAAAGTGTCAATATTTGAATAAAAAGGGAAAGTTTAGGGGATATGGGGAGCTAATGAAAGAAAAAAACACTGAAAGACATGCTGACTTAGTACAATGAAACCCAATGACAGTCTGAGACTAGACTTTTTAGAAGTCACCTCATTATCAAATTTACAGTTGAAGCCCCTTTCCTCAGAATGAGCTCGTTCCGACAAACACAGGGTGTTATGTTGTGTTGCGATGAAAAATGGGTGTTAATCTCAATGAACCATTGTTTTGTCTTGTGTGAGTCTAGTGTGTGTGCGTATGTGTGAGACAACATCATGTCATTCATTAGTGTTGATCCTTACCACAAACTTAAGACTCATTTGATTTGTA
Source organism: Sphaeramia orbicularis (assembly GCF_902148855.1). Classification (NCBI taxonomy): domain Eukaryota; kingdom Metazoa; phylum Chordata; class Actinopteri; order Kurtiformes; family Apogonidae; genus Sphaeramia; species Sphaeramia orbicularis. The sequence continues at coordinate 46,793,010 of NC_043977.1, read as the reverse complement.
TCTAGTACTTTACACACTATTATTTGTCGACACTGTGGTTCCCAGTTGTGACAGACAAAAATATCATGTAGTCTGAATCCCTCTATTTACGTATAGGGTCCATCTTTCAGTCGTACACCCCTGCATACTTGTGTGTGAAGAGGAAACACTAACCTTGCGGTCTTCTTTGAAGAGCTCTGCTGCAGTGGTGAAGTGTGGGACAGCATTTTTACAGTGAGGACACCCTGTAAGAGCAGAGCACATGCACCACACACAACTCATTAGGATCACACACTAAACAGCAGTTTACTATGTCACATAATCATGATACTTCACAAATACAAAAGGACATCACTCCAGCACACCATTCGCTCATCGTGATGGTGTTCATAAAACATGGGGGCTGTTTGCTGAGCTGCAGTTAGTAACAGTTTTCCCCCACATTAGAGATGTAAGAGATCACTTGTATATTATGACAGGCAGTAAATCTCTTCATTACTGTCGTAAACACAACTTCGTAGCTCCCTGTGCTCCAGTGGCCATCTGCACGGAGTAGGTCAATACTAACACAAATACACCACAAGGTACCACAACTATTCATCACATTTATGGCTCACTTCTAGAAGCACCAAGTAGACACAAGTGTGCAGTTCTTACTGGAATACAGTTCAGGGTGCTGTACATACAGCTGAGTGGAAAATGGTATTTTTTCATGTGTGCAAACAGACTACACTAATGATATGTGTTTCCTTTGTATTTCTGTTCTCACAAGCCTGTCAGGATCTATTGGCTAACCACACTTTACTGCACAGCGGACCAATAAAAGCTGCATATATTTATGAAAACACATGATTGAGCCTTTAAGAGGTTGTACATATGAGATCACATAAATAGTAGAGCAGGGTCTTCATTATGTTATTTCATGTCTCCCCTGTCCTCACTTCACCGGTGACCTGGAAATGGCTTCAGGCCTGCTATCATGAGTGATATCTCCGTTCCTTTATTACTCTTTGGAGGCACGAGCGGGTTGCCTGAAGTAGGCTTAAGTGAGGATTCACGGAAGTCTTTAATCAGGCCGACGTGTCCCTTTTATTGGAAGTCTGTTACTGATGCCACATGTGATTAGACTGACCTGAAACAGCAGCACTGCAGATACAAAAAATCGTCCAAATAAAATAAAAAAAATACATTGAATACATGTGCACTATAATATAGATATCTACCAAACATACAGAAAGATGTGAAACAACAGTTTTCTGTGTTGACACTGAATATGGAAGGAAAAAGGCACTTCCTATTAGATCTTTTCCACTTAATTAAGTGGGACTCACACATAGCGGTCAGGCTAATTCAGAAATGACTATTGACCAGGTCCAGTCACACCAAGTTGCACTAGATAAAATCATTTAATGCAGTTTCTAAACATTCTAGTCTTTAGAGCCAGTTGTTGCATAGGTTTTGTGGTGATGTATTTTTTTTACACTCTCAGTCAAACTTTTTCAAAAATGTCAGCGTGTTTATTTCACCAAGCATATTTCAATATTTAACAAACATTTTATCATTATATTCATTCATTCATTCATTATCTGAACCTGCTTTAACCTCACTAGGGTCACGGGGGTCGCTTGGAGCCTATCCCAGCTACATAGGGGCGAAGGTTTTTCATTTTATCATTATAGTTCTAACAAATGTTCCTGTTGTATGCTGCACCCATAAATTTGGGAATCGTTCCACTGTTTTGTGAAGTGTTTATTGATGTATGGACCATGAAGTGGTGGGGTATAGCCTGAGTGGACATAGGACAAACAAAAGCATGACACTGTGAGTGATGGTCCTGTGTCAGCAGAGATAAGGTGGGAACAGAATTCTTGAGAGATATAATACTGTGCTTGTAAATTAAAATCAGAGTAAGCCGTGTGAATTGCTTTGCTGCTCTATTAAAAGCCAGTGAACCCCTGCTGCAGAACACTGAATTTAGTTTATTACAACACAACCCCTCTGAAGCTCAGTGCATGACATGTGGGACAGACATATCAGAAGATGTAGCACCCTATCAAATAGAAAATTAATTTAGCCTAGCCCTCAACCTATAGAGACTTAAGCTAATGTCGCTAAGGGCTCAATGGGAAGCTCAGTTATTGCAGAGGACAGTAACATGGTCCGAAGATATGGAGACAGTCCACAATGTGATTTCCTGTATTTGGTTGATGTGTTATTTGCTTCTGTCATCAAGTGTTGGCCCTCCTGTGTGTCATGTCTGTCCACCCTTCCCTCCCTGTCCAACCCGGTGCCATCACATATTTTATACAATTAAAATGAATCAATAAATGAATTCAATTTTTATCTTTTTCTGCAACAGGGCAACAGGGGGAGTATATCACACTCCCCCTTCATAAAGCAAATAAAAGCATATGGTCTAACTCCACATGCCAAATTCACCAGGCAGGACAGGTTTTAAAGGAAAGAAAAAAGAAAAAAAAAGAAGAAGCAGGTAATAGTAAAGGGAGTCACACTCGTTTTAGTTCCGAGCTCCAAAATTTTAACAATATTATGCCTCTTACTAAATGTTTTGGTCCTTTGTAGATCAACTGTAATGCTCTGTAATGCACATGCATAAATGATAAGATGAGGCATAAAATTGTTGAAATTGCACTGATTTTTCAAAATTTCAGTTTTTCAGGTTATTCAGGTTATTTCAGGCTTTTTTTTTTTTTTTTTTTTTTTTTTTAAAAGGCTAGTTTGTAAATGTAAACATTTTCATAATTTAATTTGACTTTTTTGACTCTTTAGCTCTAGTACTTGAAACTATTCTGCTCGGGATTCTTGAAAACTTGGCGCCATCTACACTGCAAAAAGGGGTGTCTAAAAACAAGACAAAAACACTAAATCTGAGGAAAAAGGTACTCAAAACAAGTGAAATATCTGTCCATGCGGCAAGATAATTTTACTTGACAAGATTTTTTAAATTAAGATTGTTAAACCTAGAATTAAGCATGTCTACAGATGTATGAACACTTAACATAAGAAATGAACTCTTAAAACAACATAAATATCTAACTCTTCTAAATTTAAGTTTGTTTTTATCTTGATAATAATAATAATAATAATGATAATAATAAATCGGTTTTATATAGTGCTTTTCTAAGTACTCAAAGACGCTTTACAATAAACAGTCTAGGGACAAATATTCATCAAATAATTTGCAGTGTAGCATACACTCTGTGCACCATTTTAGAGCAAAACTATTGTAATCAAAGACGTGTCTTCAGCCAAGAGTGTTGCAGAAAGCAAAAACCACTGATGTCACGGTTTGCAGGTCAAGTGGAAACCTGCTGTTTTGTGGTTGCAGCTCTTTCTGGGTTCTAAATTAAATTTTTTTTGGCTGAAATGCTCCAAAATATTAAAACGAAATGAATGAACCAGAGCTACACTCATTCCATGATGGAGGAAAAGGGCACAATGCATAAAAACTCAAATGTATCTCATCTTGTACTCGTTACTTTCCCTTATGTCCTTGTCCACACATGAAGAATTTAGTGAAGGAAAAAAGGAGACATTTTAGCCTAATGAGAACCAACCATGGAGAATATTAAGCCTACAGCACTGTTTATTAATTCAGATTTAATGAAAATGTGCAAAAAGCATAATTGTTGACACAGGCCCTTTTATAACCTGGATGTTAGGTTTTGTTTCCATGGGTCATTAACAGCACGAATACACTGATCCCACACAACAGAAATGGATTTCAAAAAGTACAAGAGCTCTGACCAAAGATATAATTATTCTCCTGCTGGATGCTCACAACCATCCGCACACAGACATAACTCTACCTTCAGCTCAATTATACAGCAACTCTGCATCTGCCCATTTAGGTGCCTTTTCAGTGCTACGTCTCTAAGCCAGCATTCACCACAGCTCAGGAAACCATTTCCTGCTAAAGTACCCTTTTAGCTGCAACATTAAATGGCCTTTAAGCCTTTAAAGGTTCTGTCGCAATCCTGATTTTGATATCTCAAAAAGCACTGCAGATGTGTGTGCTTACTGTCCACCCCCCCCACCCCCACCCTTTGAAAAGAACATGTTGACCAGGCAGGTCCAATAAATGGACAAATGTCAGGCAGCGTCACAGTACTGGAATATTTCAGCTTTTACATCATACATCTGTCCTGTTATTTAAGACGCTTAAAAGCAACTAAAAGGTAGGTCTGCCGCTGATAATGAGCACAGCCTGCCACTCTCATTCTCTATTCTGCTGCACAGAAAGGCTGCAGACACTTTCGCTCGCCTTTTCAGACGTACTGGCAGAGACAGACAGCGGGGCCGATAGAAAACGGGACAAAGCAGGTACCAGGTAGACGCACTGCTAAGAGCATTTATCCTTTTTCACCAATCACTTACTAGTAAAACACCTCAACTGGAAATATAAGGAAAGCAATTTAAATAAAGTATGGTGTTAAATTTACCAAAGAGTGTTTGGGGTGTTTAGTGATGCCATTTGGGAATCACTTAATGATAGTCATTCAGAGAGATACAAATGAGTGTACATCAAATGAAAAACTCTGTAGGTATACCAATAAGTGATTAACCTATTACGGAGCTAAAAAGAGCATTAGCAGAGAGTTTCCATTTAGATTTGTTTTGCAGATGTGAAGCTAAAAGTTAATAACACTAAAATTAATTGTTCAGTGCCGAGTATCTCCAGTGTCTCACCCATCGGCTATATCTCATCAAATGCTCTATTAGACACATGCTCCCACACTGATAAGGCCGTGAGCAGGGGGCAGATGGGGTGGGAGGAGTGGGAGGTTGGACGTGCATCTGGAGTGTCTTTGTAGAAGGCAACACTGAGGGGTCTGAATGCAGGTCTGACCACAGTCTGTCTTTGAAGCCCTCATCACAGAGCAGAGACGCCAGGACACAGGTCCGTCCATGTCCACATGTGCAATGATTATTATGCAAGTTAGCCACTCGATATTCCACAGGTGACTATTTTTTGTTTGAGATCTCAGATGAATCAGATCAGTGAGCCTGAACCATTTTTTATCAGTTACATCAGATAACCTCAAGTACCATGTTACTCCTGTGGAATATGGCACCATGACTATTTAGGTGAAATAATGACAACAAAGGAAGTCCTCCCTAACTCTGTCAAATCAAGTCAATTATGTAACTGTTAACAGACGGCTTTAATTAGAACAAAGTGCATTATAAAGCAAAATTTGCCAAATAAATGATAATATAATAATTAGGCCTGTAATGGTACACAAAATTTTCGGTTCGTTACGTTTTCGGTTTTGAAAGCCACGGTTGGTTTTTTATTTCGGTTCGGTATGGAAAGAAAGAAAACCCCTCAAAATGTCTTTAATGCATTTATGAATTTTGGAACATTTTCCAGCCCAATTTTTGGAGACAATAGAATATAGAAAAAAAGGAATAATATAATTCTGCTGCTATAAATCAAATAGAAAAGAAATAAATACAATATTATTAAATGTATTTTAAACATTAGCATTGCACTTTTCCCTGAAAGGTAGTTTTGAGCAAACAACAAAATCTAATCCCAGTTCTGTCAGTTCACATTCTGCATTAAAATAACAAAAAAATTCCACATCAAGTGCAACATTAACAAGAGGGCAAACTAGTATTCTCTTTTAACAAACTGAAGAGCAACATTGACAACAATATTAACCAAATTATTTATTTTAGCACAGAACAAACTGTTTAGGCCACCTTATGTATTTGTGTCTGAGTGTGCAGGGTGTGATTTGTCAAAAACACAGAGGGGGAAGTTTTTTTTTTTTTGGTCGGAGCCAGGGGGTGGGGGGGTGGAGGGTGGTGGTGGTCCATAACTAACGTAACTAACGCTGGCGAGAAACGAAAGTGAAACTTTACATACTTTCAATGTCCAACTCCGGGTATCTATTCCTCTATTACACAGCTTGTGTGTGTGTGAGACAGACAGACAGACAGACAGACAGACAGAGCTGGTGTAAGTGTTTGAGAACTACCGTAGTTCATAGGCGGCAAACAACATCCGTCTTATTAACATCTCTTTCCTCGTTGTTGTCTTTCACCGGGACCTGATGTGATCCCGACCGGGACCGTAATGATGACAGAGGGTCTTCAGTCTCTTCCTTCCAGGTTGACATCATATTTGTTGGGTTTTTTTAACCTTATGGCAGCTGCTATTTTGTATTTTGGGTCAATGTGCACTCCTTCAATATGTCTGTGGGGAACTTGCACGGATTTAAAGTTCCGCATCGAACGACGTCTTTCGTCCCTTTTTCTTTTTCTCAACATACTGTGCCGTTTCGGTACAGCTGTGAACCGAACAGGTGCATACTGAAACGGTTCGGTTCGGTATGTGTACCTTTACAGGCCAAATAATAATAATATTTTTAAATTTTTATGATTCAACTCTGACCAACAGTAGTTTGACCATTTATCAAAGACTGGTACGTGGTTTATTCATAAATTTAAATATCTGATTTTTATTTAGTATAGCCATCGATTTCAGCTGTTTATTTATAGATTATGCTAATTATTACCACAGTCATAAACATAGCCTACAATTTTGGTTGTTTATTACATGTAGCTACCCCAGTTATTGTAAATTTTGGCTAATTTTGATTGTGACTTTATCGTGACCTAATATTTGCCAGCTTTAAATTCATATATTTAGCTAATAATTTAATCATGTGTTTTAGCCCCCTATTTCATAATACATTTACATTAGCAATTTTATTATTTGCTGTAGCTTATTTTTTTATCAGTTAATTCATACATGTTGTTTACTCTAGCTTACTTTTTACCAATTCATACATATATCTAACTATTTTGCTGACCTTAACTTACCATTAACTATTTAATTTATAGTTAGCTAACTTTTTACTGTATTTTATCTTGTTGTTTGTTGTTCCTTAACTGACTTGTGACTTCTTAAATTACCAATGCAGCTAAATATTTTATCATGTATGATACTTATTTAATATTACATTAATTTACACCTAAGTATTTATCATTTTTTAACAAACTATTACACTCAAGGCACTCATACTGTACATTACATTTACAAATGTATATGGATTATATGACAAATGTTACAAATACCCTGTTTTGGAAACACTGAACTTGGTTTTAGGTATATGTTGTTTATTCATTTTATTCCAGGAGAACCACAACAACACAGACTAATGCACTTCTTTGTGTGACCTCATTGTAAAGGATTGCAGCTGGGGGACTGTGCCAGAGTTGTTTACCTAAAACCATGAGAATTATGAAATACATAAGGTGAGAGCAGGATTTGTTTGTTTTGTCCAACTGCTCAGATCTATTCTAGTCATCTGAATCATTCCTCATTCTCCCTATGGCTTAGGTGGGGTTTATATAGTGTCGGAGACTTGGCAGAAAGCTCCATCTTACGTATGTGTACTGGTTTAAACCCAGGACATGATCACACTCTAACAAGAGTAGGGCTGTGATCACACACTCAACATTTTGGTCAAAACACCCAAGCAGATGGTAAACAAGCAGATGGTGGAAACTAAGAAAAAACACCCTACTACATACAGTATTTATGTACACAAACAAACCATGTAAACACAGGAAGTGTATGGACTTAGCAGAACTGTGGCACTCACAGGGGGCATAGAACATGACCAGAGCATGTTTCTTCTTCTTCAATGCCTCTCGGAAATCTTCTGATCCAAGATGGCTGACACTGGAAGGTTTGTCTTCCCAAGACTGCTCTGGCGGAGGGGGGGCCTGGGGACTGGAGACAAAGAGAAACTATTATTTATTACTGTATGTGCACCAAGAGGATGAAGCTTCCTGTACTGTAAAGAGTAAAAGGTTGGAAATGAGAGAATAACTAATAATAATGTATAAAGTGACCTTTTCCAGGACAAGAAAAATAGTAAGGTATTAATACTAGTCATATAAAATCCTCATTGAATCATAGAAAACACTAAATAAGTACAATGCAGCCACATATTAAATGATGTTATTTGACTGCTGGTTTCAGACGTTAGCTTTATGGAGCATGTAATTACCACAGCTGGACTGTGTCAGCCTGCTCCATTACCTTTCACAGTAACTCTAAGATCAATTTGTTATAAGGTTAAAAAAACATCTTGGTGCTGATCAATGCATCACTGTAGCCAGTTTGCTTTGGACGGGGTAAAGGAAAGCTAATTGCTACCTAAAAAGTTCATTGCTTCAGTTTGTATGAGTCTGCCTTGAATTAGTTCTTTGACCAATGTAGAGGAATAATCCAATAGGACTCACTTGTGCATAAACTCGATGATCTTGTCTTTGCTTCGGAGGTGTGGCAGCGTGTACTTCTCCTCGCCTTTCTTAAAATACTTAACAGTGGGGAAGCCTGAGATCTTGAAGCGATCCCCAACCACTTTGTGCACTGTGGCGTCAACTGCTGCTAGTACACCTGGACTCTGTGGGGAAACAGTAAGGATTCTGTCATTAAAAAACATCTGTTTTAATCTTTAGTTCAATGCAAGTTCAACAATTTTGTCTATATACAAAAATAAGACCAATGTCCCTGTATCTTACAACATGTTCTATCAAGAATCAATAACAACTTGAATTTGCGAGGTTGTCAGGTTCTGTCTCTATGTTAGTCCCGTGGTCTTGATGCAGGAGATCAATCTTCAAATAGAAGTGGGTGATACTTTCACTGGAGGAGAACTCAACTAATTAAATGAAAGTCTGTATATGACTTCCTATCAGTGCTCAGCAGTAACTATATTTATACCTGTAACAATCTCCATGCCATTCCAGCCATTTAAATATGGCCCATTATAAGTAAAAGCACATTTTAAATGTTTCAAAAATTTGTCAAAAATTCAAGAATCTAACTTTTTCAAAACTGTGACATTGTCACAAGGACGGTACATAAAAACACTGAATGAATGAATTGTTTAATTTGGTTTGTACATTAATCATTGCACTTAGTACAATAATTATAATAAACTAAAAATGAAAAAAGGAATAGGCTAGAAGCAAAAGCTTATTTTTTTGCCTTTCCTTTTCACCTAATACACTGCTTACATTAAATTAAATGTGTATAGCATCGATCATTCTCATTATAACAAAAAAAATCAACAAAAACATATCTAGCATCTCAACTTAATATTCCTGAACGATTTTAATACTTAAGACATTTTTTAAACTTTGTCAAAGAAGTGAACACCTTAATTCATCATCAAGTCCAGTCCATAATTTCACACCCACAACCGAAATGAATCCAACCAGTGGTTTAAAAAAAAGATTTTTGAAATGTAGACATTGGTGACCTTGAGTCCATGACCTTCATGGTCATGGACCCAAAATGAAAGTTTGTATATGACTTCCTATCAGACCATTATAAGTAAAGGCAAATTTTTAATTTTTCAAAAAATTTGTTAAAAATTCAAAAATGTACATTTCCCAAAACTGTGAACAGACTTTGTAGATGGTGTCCCAATGAAGCTACATATAAAATTTGAAATGAACCCAACCAGTAGTTTCATCAGAGAAAATACTTGAAGAAATTGCTACCAAAGATGCCGCTGGACACAGTACCTTCACATCAGCTCATGGCCTATCAGCTGGTGAGCTAAAAAGAACATCCTTAGTAAAACTAGCAGAGAAACAAGGATGAGAAAAATAAATGGCATGCTGGGTGTTCAGGGCTCAGGGTGAGAGAGGCTCCAGTCCATCCATATTAGATAATGGCCAGGCTTCTCCCATTGACCTCTAGTACTGGGCAGGAAGCCACAAGGAGAAGGTCCAAGCCTTGGGCCGGGGTGGGGGGTGGGGGAGGGGGGTACACTCAGGGATGAGATAATTGCCACAGTCACCAGGCTGGAGTTTTATAGGCCCTGCCCCTGGCTGGAGAGTGTTGGATTACCACAGAGGACAGAACGGAGAGAAGGAGAGGTAAGGAACACACCCGGCTAATCAGAAACACATCGAGAGCTGAGCTGCACAACGGGCCGACCAGAGTGTCAGCCACGCCGGCCAACGGTCCTCAGGCCAAGAGGACGGATTATTATGATTCATTAATGAGGCGCTGCTACACCCGTACAGATCTGTGTGTTCTGCAGAGTGTGAGGCATGCATAAATGAACAAAACACACAAGTCTGTAGACTCAAGCGAAGGTCATGATACTTACGTCAGCGCCTTTATTCAGTATTTCAGCAGCTTCATCGTACTCAGGCTTCATCTTTTTACAGTGGCCACACCCTACAGGACGAAAATCACAATTTAGAGCAGGGTCAGCACAGGGTTAGAAGAAATGTTGGTCAAATAAATGTGACAGGTACTGTTTACACTTGGGCAGATTTACAACAAAATCACCAAAGTACACTGAAAATATAACAGTAGCATTTTGACCATGCAGTTAAAAATGCACAACTAACCCCATTGTGACATCAGCCTGTATTATATAATCAGAAGTCTGCTATAGAAAGATCCAGAGGGTATATGGTGACATTCTCAATTTTATATGTATACATATCTTTGTTTTTTGCTGTATTGATAATTTATTTCCTGCCACTTTTTATTATACTTGAACGGAGCAACTATAAAACACAATAATCTCCCTCTGGGATTAATAAAGTATTCTGATTTGGGCCATGACATAAAGTTTAGGAAACACAGCCTGAGATGAGTAAATGTATAGGTCATGATAACCACGGTGTGATTTGTCAAAAAAAGAAAAAAAAAACGGGGGGGGGGGGGGGGGGGGGGGGGCTGACAGCAGTTTTATATGTGGGGGTGGGAGATCTTACATGAAATTTTCACAACTTCTAACCTGTATCCACTGGACACACAAATGTTGGGCCCCATAAATTTGTCACGTTTACCCCCCTTTACGGCGCTCCAGTGCATGGGGGCATTCGTGAATTCTGAGACTACCAACAGTTCGGTTCAGGTGAACATTAGCGCCAGTAATGTAGGATATAGGTGTAAGAAAACTGTCACAACCTGCCTGTTAAATCAGTTGGTTGGCTGTCCCCCCTGAGGATGAAACTCACTGAGCAGAAGTAGGGATCTAAAAACCAGGGTGGGTTAACCCCCCCCCCCCCCCCCCAAACAAATCGCACCCTGATGGTAACTGTATGATAACTTTTACATCATTGTGTTAAAACTGTTGTGGTGTGATCCTGCAACCTCAACTTTGTCACTAAGTAAAAAATCAATGCATTATGCATGGTGACTAAAATTTAAATACTATAAATGAAAGTCCAAAGTGCTTTAAAATACCCTCCTTGACATTTCTATATTCATAAGGCTGAAATCCAAAAGCAGTGGCCTGCCGTGTCCTATAAGTACAAAATAAAACAGATATATGAATCAGACAAACAACATGATTTTCTCTGTATCTATTATATATATCCTGCATATATCCAGTATGTATGGACCTGTGCAAAGACCATTAATGGTGTAATGTTCCTTCCTCAGTGCCATCATGTTGAATAAGTGTGTGTGTGTGTGTGTCTATAAGTCTCTGGTGTGTTGCTGTTTCACCCTGATCTGTCAAGCGGTGTGATGATTTGCTGTGAGTACGAAAACTGTAAAGGAGCTGACATAAGTCTGTCATGTTTACCACGAGGGTCTAGTCATGTCTGATTACTCGGTACATGCTTCACTTTGAGGACATGGGTGTGTTTGTGTCTCGGTAAGCGTTTTAGAGACACACACTTAGATTAAGACATGGGTGTGTGAGTGTAAGTGAGCAACGAGCGCAGTGGTGGAGTAAAGAAAGTGAAGATGAAAGAGAAACGGAGGGGGAAGCTGAGGATATGGTGGTACATGTTTTAAACAATATCACAACTATGGACTGACTTACTGTATCCTATTACAAATCAAGACACCAAGCGATTAAAATACCAAAACTGGAAAAGCACTTGGAGAGTGCAGCCCCTCCCCCCAATCACCACCAAAATATAATCATTTGTTCCTTGTGCCAGTATCAACATTTCTTGAAAATTTCATCCAAATCCGTCAATAACTTTTTGAGTTATCTTGCTAACAGACAAACAAACAAACAGACAGACACAGACAGACAGACAGACAAACCCCGATGAAAACACAACCTCCGTCGTTCATTGGTGGAGGTAATGAACACATGAAAACATTTGTTTGTTACCTCTACCAAGGAATGGCGGAGGTAACAGACAAACAAACAGAAAGACATGAAAACATAACCTCCTTGGTGGAGGTAATAACAAAGTCAGGTTCAGTCAGATAAACTGCACCTCACTAGGGCTGCAACTAATGATTCTTTCAGTTATCAATTAATCTGTGAATGCCTAGAATGTCACAAAAATGGTGAAAAATGTCAATCAGATGATGTCCTCAAATGTCTACTTTGATCTGCAACCCAAACACATTCATTTTACTGTCATAGAAATGAGAAAATATTCACATGTAAAAGACCAGAGGCAGGGAATTTTTAATTATTTAATCGAGCATGAAGGTTATGTTTTTACCAGTGTTTGTCAGCATATTTCACAATTTTTGACAAAATCCTACTGTTTTTTTTTTTTTTTGACAGCAGTGACTACAGAGGATTACATTTTGGCTGAGAGGTCAAGCTCAGGAAAACTCCGATAATTTGTCAACATGCGGCAGAAAGAAAACCCAGTTAAAAAGCCATCATATTTGATTCTTATTCAAGATGTACTTGTGTAGTGTCAAGAACTAATACCTTTAAAAGTTTCATCTTTAAAAGTCAAAGTTCATGATCCCAGCAGATGATTTCTGTAAGAATGACTATATTTCATCATTTTGTTCACAGATTTCTTTCAATTTCTTTTAGATTTTAACCGAGGTATCTCGAGATAATTGTCTGCCACAATCTAAAACTAGAAAAGCACTCTAAGAGCAGAGACCTCCGCCAAGGCAGATCAGCCTCCCGCCCAATCACCACCAAAATGTAATCATTTGTTCCTTGTGCCAGTATCAACATTTCCTGAAAATTTCATCAAAATCCATCCATAACTTTTTGAGTTATCTACCTAACAGACAAACAAACAAACAGACAAACCCCGATGAAAACATAACCTCCGCTGTTCCTTGGTGGAGTCAATTAAATCTGGAATTTACTGGTGGGGTACGTTGTGGGGAATTTTGCGGCCTTGTTAGAAATTTGCAGTGAGCCATGTTAACATGTTACCAAATGGGAATGTGGACAATAAACTGCTAACAGACAAAAATATGTAAAAACCTCTTCGGCAGAGGTAATACTAATGAAACCAGCTGTTTATAAAAACAAAAATATAAAAAAATACAAAGACAATGAACCACAGACTAAAAAGAAATAGAGCTGCAGGTAAAATCATCTTCATTTCGTACAAGAATAGTTTTGCACAATAGGTGAGGATAAACTTTTTTATAAATATTTGATGTCAGACATTTTTCTTTCAGCCACATTTTACCTATTTATGTAAGTCATGGTTTTCCTCATAATACCTGAATTCTAACTTTTTCCAAAAAATTTAACTAAAACAACTTAATAAAATTTATAAAATTGATATCAAACACCAAACTGAAAGACTAAATATAAATAAAAACAAAAGAAGATTTTTATAACATAACATAACATAACATGACATGACATGACATGACATGACATAACATAACCTCTATAATAACTCTGGTGTATGGGACCCTGTTGTAATTGTTTACACCAGGGCTGCCAAACATGTGGCCCGTGGGCCAAAACAGGCCCACCAAAGGTTCCATTACAGCCGTGGGATGAATGTACAAAGTACAAAAATTACACTGAAGATGTTAACAGTCTAGGATGTTGAATTCCTTTTAGTTCAGGTCCCACATTCAAAGCAATATAATCTAAAGTAAAATAATAGCATAGTAACCTATAAATAATGACTCCAAATTTTCTTCTTGGTTTAATGTGAAAAAAATAATATAACATTATGTTTATAAATAATGACAACTCCACATCCTTCCCTTTGTTTTAGTGCAAAAAAATAACATTAAATTATGAAAATATTAACATTTACAAACTATTCTCCATCAATAAAATGTAAATACCTGAACAAATATGAACAACCTGAAAAGCCTGAAGAAAATTAAGTTCAATTTTAGGGATACACTGATCTGATACCAGTATTGGGCATCAGCTCCGATACACAGTGTGTGTACTCGTATTCATACTCGTAAAAGATAGCCGATACAAATGCACCGATACCACTTACGGCCGTGTGACATTCACAGTTCAGTGCAGCAGGTATGTGGCAGTGGAATAATGTGTGGGAATGCGAAGAGTGTGGAGATTTTTCAAAATAAATGATGGTGATAAAAGTAACACTGACTGCAAGTAACGTTAAAGACACAGACAGATACAGACGCAGCGTTCTATCCGTCCTCTGGGATTCCATCCATTTTCCAAGTGCTGGTGGATGCGTACCCAGACAGAGAATACCAGCGGGAACTGTGGAGGTAGAGGATCTGTTCAAAGAGCAACTGTGTGAGTTAGAGAAAAACTACTGACAGATTTATTACAACTACCCAGGGCTGAGCCAGGGGTATGGAGCGGTGCGGACCGGCGCCAGCGGAAGTGAAAACAAAACTTATCACTCATTTATCTTTTCCCTATCTGCTGAAGCTATGCTTATAAACCTTACTAGAGAAAATGCTACAATATTAGTATCCACATTAGTGTTGCCTCTGTCGTCTCCATGTTTGTTATTACTGACTTTCTTCTTCTTCTTCTCAAAAAACTTTACTCTTCTTAGTGGTATTTGTCCAGTATAGTTAATTAAGAGCGGTGCCCCCTGGTGGATTAATTGAGAAATGCTCATTCCAACACATTAAATGTCAGTAGCAGCACCTTGTTACAGTCAGACTAATGACAACGACAATAAAGCACATTTACAAAAGGAACGAAGAGCTGGAATGGGATTATTAAGTACTTGTATTGGTACTCGGTATCGGCAAGTACTCAAATGTAAGTACTTGTACTCGGTCTGGAAAAAAGTGGTACTGGTGCATCCAAGCCCGGATTAACCATATGGGCAACTGGGCAATTGCCCAGGGGCCCGCGACCTCTGAAGGGCCCTGGGTAGCTCGGGCGTAACGAAAATATCTGGTTATCTTTTGCTTATAAATGAAACTGTCCGCTGCCCTGAGCCATTGCACTGCACAGAAACCCTGCTCCTGCTGTCTGTGACCGTGAGCTGAGACCCTCTCCTCATTGGTCACTCCAAAAAGCGAATCAGCGGTGACGCAAATCAACGTGCGTGCACTGAGCGGGATGTGAGATGTCAAGGACTACGCAACAGATTCGTATGCGAATCAAAACATTGCAAACATGGAGAAGCAGCTAAGTGGGAGCGCCAAACGAAAATTAAAAAAGGAGAGGGACATTAAAAAAGCTGAAAATTTAAAGAACATACCTAAACATGCACTTCCCCATCATTTAGAATACAAATTTTGTATTGATCAGATAAGTATTTCTTTGAGAAAAATTGACGGTTTTCCAGATGTTTATAGTATTTAGTATATGTAGTATTTAGTATTAAAATGTTTAACCCTTGCCTTGACATGCCTTGAATTGTGATGTGTTTTCTGTTTAAAAGTTAAACTGGGACCAAAATGTTTATTTTAGCAGATTATACTGCATTATATTTATTTTTTTCCTTGTAGTGGCTCCATGAAGATGTTGAGATATGTTTATTGTTGACAGAAAGCAGATTTCAAGATGTTTACATTGCACTTACTTTAACTTTCTTGTTGAATTCTGAGGTGACAAGGGATTTCTATTTAAAATTCATATCTGATTCTATCAGATTATGTTTGTGTTTTGTCTGTGGGCTTTTTCTGACGATTCAATACATTTGTGTTGGCAAAAAGTGTTCTTAAATAAATACTGGATACTTTGGAAATGGTTTCTTATTTATTTTTTGTGAAAATGGAGGACATTTCCCTCTCTTTCTAATGTAGTGGATCAATTTTAGATTATACTGATGCTAATGTGTTTTGTTTTCATATCATCATATGCAAGTGAGTGGCCTTGAAAAGAGCTATAGTGGTGCACTTGTAGTTCTACGAGCATTTACACATTTGTACATCAAAATGCCTTTGATGATAGTTAGATATTGAAGTATGGGGTATATTTACATATATTCCTGGAACTTATTCTGTATTTTGCCAGATTATAGGGATCCTGGGGTTGTGATGATGGGGCCCTTGAATATTGTTGCCCAGGGTACAATGAAGTGTTAATCTGGCCCTGGGTGCATCCCTAAACAATTTTAAAAAATATTCTGCCTGTTACTAAATGTTTTGTACCTTTCTAGATCCGATCCATAAAGACATGTATAAATGATAAGTTTAGGTATGATATTGTTAAAATTGCACTTAATTTTCTTCAGAAATTTCTTTTTTTTCTTTCTTTTTTGTTTGGATAGCTTGTAAATGTAAATATTTTCTTAATTTAATGTAAATTTTTTGCACTAAAACTTGGAGTCGTCATTATTTATAGGTTATTATGTTATTGTCTTACTGGTCCAACCCGCTTGAGGTCAAATTGGGCAGAATATGGTCCCTGTTTTACACATTATGACTATGAAGTGGGAGGTCAGAGTATATAGACCGGAGATGATGATAATTCATTTGCAGACTCTCAATCCGTCACATCACTGGTCTCAGATCAAAAACTGCTGAGCCAATAACTGCAGAGCCTGACATCCTCGACTCAACCACTGGATGACACTTCCACAGGAGATCACGTTATTTCCGTTCAGTGCAGACAAACGACAGCCCAAATGTGTTAGTAAGCAGAGGCAGATGGTGAGTTGTTTGTACTAATGATGACAGTGCAAAGCCATTCATGTGATCAATGCTACTTTGTTTTTAATTCAGCTCATCCTGGAAACAGTCACATCATGTAGTAATTATAGAGACAAAGCAGCTTCTGAACTGGAACTCACATGCAAAATGAATATGAAACGTAATACTAGAAAATGTTTAAAAGCCATTTTGGGAGCAATGAGTCCAAGAAATCTGGAGTTCTATGAGATGTATGTTGTTATTTTGTAACTGGTATCATTTTCATCTGATTTTTCATGAGGTTAAAATCCCAACAAATATCAATATGGCACTACTCTGACAAAGAACTGCAGATTTATTAACAACCTTCAGGCTGCCGAGGAAATTGTCTTGGTGTGGTATTCTATGATTTGTTACTGTACAAATCAGTCAGATTTACAGATAAATACAGATTGGTTTATTAAAATTGCAGTTTTGGTCACATTAACCAAAACATCATCTACCCAACCAACAATCATATCCTGACTACAGCTCAGAGTATCTAAATAAATAAATAAATAAAAAAACCAAACCAAAACATTACATTGCTTTAGTACACACTATTTCGGGGATAATGGGGTTCGTTTCGTAACTACCTGTGGGACACAGGACATTTCTACAAAATATTGATCAGTCATTTGTGCAATAACCGGCATGCCATGTTATGTATTTCTGTATTTTTGAATGTTCAATGTTCATTTTTGGCAAACACTGTCATTTACTTAGTGTTTTTGAACACCTCACAGTAGGGCATTAACTGAAAAGTTGGTTTGTTGACGCGCTGATGTCTGTGACACAAGTTGATGTTACTTTGCAGAAGTCGACTAGTCATGTGTTACCCTCTCTCTCCCTTCCATCACCCGACAGCACGCGAGCCTTCATTCAGCGCATGTCGATACTCTGATCTTTCTATGTGAAAAAATGGAGTGCAAGGTAGTGATGTGTGGATCAGTGGAACCGCATCAGGTTGGTGTGGGTCCAAAAAATGTCACTTTATTTGTAGGGCGGGTCAAATTATTCCACAAAGTGGGTTGAAAAAAAAAAAAAAACACCCATGCATCACTTAGCACAAGGCCAAGACTGAAGGAAGAAGACAACTCAGGGTAGGATTATTAAACTGACTGCGATCAAGAAAAACTATTGTCTAAGTAATGTTCTGTGAACCATGTAAGCACGACCAATACTGAATAATAATGTGGACAGCCAGTGTGTTTGGATTATTCTGTTCATTTATTTCATGAAGACAATGCGCTCTTCTCTCTAACATGCTGTGCGTCTTGCCTGCTGCCGTCTGAGCCTTTTCCACCTTTATGCTGTTCACTTAAATTTAAAAAGAAAATTCAAAGTGTTAGCCTATGTTTTGTTTGGTTAGAATGTCTGAGAGGGACTGTTGATGCTTGTGTCTTGCAGGTTTTTTATTCTGCTCTTTACTGTTGTTAATGTTGAACGTTAGTACAAATTGCTCATTGTTGAACAGCTGTGTGTCTGTGTTGTTCCTCCGCTGTCAATGTGATGACATCATCATACGGCAAGTCGACTCAACTTCGACATTACTGACAAATTAGTCAATCTGAAAAAATCTGAAGTCACTTATGCCCTACCTCACAGTATTCCCTGAGGTGCTGTGAACATGACCTCATAATAACACCACAGCAGAGGCACGGTGAAGGAGAAGAGGAGCACATTCACTGGATTTTGCCAACTTGAGTTAAAAAATAAAAACCTTTTCGCTATAAAGGAACCTGTGGACTCTTTTGTGCCACAAAACTGCAACAAACCGAAAACCGAAAGTGAAATTTAACATGCTTCAAACGTCTGACCTGGCTTCTGTGCCTCTGTTATACTCTGTTGTCATGTTTTGCTTTTTTTTTTGCAGTGGAGCTGAGAATTCACAGCTGCTCAATGTATATAGAGGAAACCCTGCACATGGGTTCTGCTTGCAGCCATCCTTTGCTTCTCGAGTGTTTGCGTTCTTCACATAGGCTACATGTATTCGTTTGGTACACCTCCGTATTGTATTGAAGGCCCTGAACCAAAACAGTTCGTTACAAACAAGTGCACTGTTACACCCCGAACAAACATATATGCAGCAGAAGGAAGGAGAAGGACAATCCTGACAATGTTCAAAAGAAATACTAAGCCTTAGTTCAGCAAAGTCCTTCCAGCATTCCAGGCTAAATTTCTACTGAAAGGTTAAAAATATTTTACCACGGCAGGAAAACCTTCCACAAACTGCTGTAGGTGAAAGTGGATTCACCAAACACTTCAATGCTGTCTATTTCTACAGGCTTATGGTAAACACACTTTGATGCACTCCATAGCTCAGCAACATTAATACTACAAACAACTCATGATGCACCTGTTGAACACCTTATTTACACTGATATCTGGCAAATTTAACATGATTTTCTATGAGAGGAAAGTGTGCCTAAAATTGTTAACAACACAGTGTACACTGTACATACAGTTGTGGAAAAAACTATTAGACCACCCGTTGTTTTCTTCAATTTCTTGTTCATTTTAATGCCTGGTACAACTAAAGGTAAATTTGTTTGGACAAATATAATGATAACAAAAATAGCTCATAAGAGTTTAATTTCAGAGCTGATATCTAGCCATTTTCCATGTTTTCTTGATGATAACTAAAATCACTCAAATTCTTACATCAATAACTATGGCATTGCACTGCCAAAAACAGTGCTTTTAGGCATTCCATGTTTTCTTTCTGTCTGTTTTAGTCACATGATACACACAGGAGTTAGTACTTGATTGCATAACCATTGTTTTTGGATGACATTTGATTGTCTAATAATTTTTTCCGTGACTACATACATACACAGGCAAACTTTACAATCAGTAAAATATGGTTCACGTCTGATTTTTCATTAAGAAACTGGGTTTTAATAAGTTGTTTTGGTCCATACCACTCTGATGTGTTTATCTGGAGGTATGGCCATCTGTACATGACTGTTTTTTTCAACAAATCTGTACCAGCACCAAGCAACACAAATAAACTGATGTCTGCTTAATATTGCATGAGCAGCAGCAAGCAGCCAGAAACAAACATATTATTTTTGGATTCACATTGGTTGTTCAAATACATCACACAGTATTTGTCTCACACGCTGTACAAGGTGAACATGCTGTTTGATCAGGGATGAGCAGTGCTCTTCTGTGCATTGTGTTCCAACAGAGCTGCTGTTCATAAACACATGAAACAAACTTGGAATATTTCCAAAGCTGTTAAATTGCCCTTGTCATTGCAGTTCAGGAAGTCCTTTCTTCAATATACAAAGCAGAGCAGACCCAGGCTATAAATCAAGTGTAATATGCCTTATGGAAAAAAAATCTGCTTCTCTTTCAACTGAGTCGCTGTAGTGTGTGATGATGCAGAGTGTGTTGAGGCTGAACTGGGAAACAGAGTGACTAAAAGGACTTTGTTTGACCCTTCAAAGTGATGAGTAAGAGAGAAAACCGAATGTCCGTCCTGTGCTCTGCATTCAGAACAACTGATGCATGAGGTGCATGATCAGAGTGTGTCAGTGTGTGTGTGTGTGTGTGTGTGTTGTACATAACTGAAATATTGCTGATTCAGGCTGAGTGTAGGGGAGAAGAGCTCAGAGACAAGCAACAAACTGACCACACAGAGCTGTATGCTGCACTAACAACCAGGTTTCCTCTGCTCAGAACAAACAATGAAAGATGTAAAGTCTGTGGGTTCAATGCAGCAGGAGCAGAAATGGTCACTCAACAGACGAGACAAGATTACTAACAGATAGTTGGAACAGTATGGATGAACTCTGGTTCTTCTATATTGTTCAGTGTGTGAATTAGCTCAGAAGGTGCAGATTGAAACCAACAAAATATTTCATTATACATTAAAGCAGTGGTTCCCAAACTTTTTTGGGTTGCGACCCCATTTTAACATAGCAAATTTCTGGCGACCCCAGACATTCAAAACGGAGACAATTTTTTGCAAAAATTAATTAGTTTTTGATCATGTAATAGTTTGCTATACTATGTTGCAAATAAGCGTTAACTTTACACACATTAATGTATATTATTATACATTAATGTATATTATTATGGATGGAGGCAGAAAAGCCAGGTGTAGATTACTGCACAAAGTAAGAATTTTATTTTCCTTGGTCAGGATATGTACAGTCAGTCCAGCTTGTATTTACAAGGCTGACAATTAATACTGAACAAACAATAACTCAAACTATGAATTATGAAAGAGCAGCATCTTAAACTGACCACAATGAACATTTGAAAGATAAACAGTACCACAGTGCTTCAGTTTCAGCTTCAGAGTTTGTAATGTCTTTTATGTATTGGGATTGTCTCTCTCAACTCACCATATATTTTTTATTAGGTTTTTTTTCTTTTTACGTTTTCATCAATTACTAGAAATTTCAGGTGACCCCATTTGAATTCCAAGCGACCCCAAGTGGGGTCCCGACCCCAAGGTTTAAAAACACTGCACTGAAGTGTAACTGTACTGGTCATGCATATGACTTTAATTGTGCTTTGAGTATTACTTATAAGCAAGAGAGGTGCAAATTCAGTAAAAAAATAAAATTAAGAAATCGCCATAAATGCACCACACTGGAGCTTTTTATTAAGTGAATTACAAGCAGGGGCAGAACTGATGGGGAACAGCCACTGCCGACCGGATGTGACGTACCATCGTTGATTCCGGGTGATCGAGTGTGAATAAACAAGCAGCAGTCAGTGAGTGAGACTGAGTTAAAGCTCGTGTTTGCGCTTGTTTGTGTAGCCGTAAGCTTTGGACTCCACCATTGTCCTAGAGATGTGACCCAGCACTGGACAATAATGTGTCATCTTAGACTGGTGTCTGCTGCACAGGGTCAGTGACCAGTCCATCACAGCCCAGGTAAATGGACAATACAACGAGTCTGTGTCACTACCGGTGCTGGAACAGCCCATAAAGGAGGAAACATAACACTGACCACGACTGACTGACAGAGCAGTGAAGAGTTTGAAGAGTTACAAAATAATGTAAGTTCAATGACGGAACCGCTTGTATTACACGTGATCTTTTGAAATAGCCAGTAGTAAAAATTCACTACAGGTGCCCTTTAATAAAAACATAATCATGAATAGGGGCCAATGGATCCCAAAACTCACAGTTCTGATCAGATCATGATGCTCAAGTCATGATTTCATCACTTTTTGATCAGACAAAGGGGGAGATAGATAGATAGATAGACAGACAGACAGACAGACAGACAGACAGATACAAACATATTTGCTTTCAAATCTTAAAACCAATATTCAATATATTCACTGTTTAAACAAAAACTTCAATATTAAGTTGTTAAATGAATGATGATTCCTACAATAAGCATTACCATAGATGATACTAAATTGATGATACATTTCACACTTCTGTAAATTTTCTTGGAAAAATATAATTTGGGTGTTCAAAATAAAATACTGACTGTTAAATAACAAGTCTGAAGGTTATTGATCTCACACAAACAAACCTCAAATTTACTTCTGGACTGCACTTTTTGAACCAATGGAATCCGAGAGTAATTATAGTCCATTACACCACTATTAGTGAATGTGATATTACACTTCTGACTTCAGATCCTCAGCCTAAATCTTCCACACTGTGCTTTTAAGTAAGTAGAGGTCTTTGTGCAAAAAGGTAGAAGTTAACTGTGAAACCTAAGTTGTTTTTCAGTCAGAACCATGTAAACTCAGAGCTTAAAATTCAGTCAGGTGAGTCACCAGGTACCTGGTGCTCCCAGTATTCAGGGGTGTTAAACTTACAAGATAAAAAAGTGACTTCAGGGCAAAGCAAATATGGAGGCAGATTGTTGACATCTGCTGGTTGAGTGGGCTATGTTTTTCCCACTGAAAAACAAAAATAATTGGAAAAAACTGCAGTTGAACTCATGGCTGAGTATGGCTTTTACACGTGCAGCATAAGGAAGGTCATGACCAAGTGGGAATAAGGTTTTATTGTTTGTTCCAAAAGGAGCTAGTGTGAGCTACTGCTGCAAGTTGAAGTTACACAACAGATTGATGATGCTGTCCAGTCAACTCATTGTGTTTTGCAGAATTTTAATTGGTCTCCTCATTCAACCCCATAAAACCATTTGTATCATATTTGCTATGCCAGGTTCTGAGACGTCTATCGAATCAACAAGCTCAATACTTTCCTTAAAAACCTGTTGTACTGTATGTGACCCCATACTGGTTTCTGCCCCCTGGTGGATTATCATCCCAGTGCAGCCAGAGGATGGACTTTTTTTGGTTGCCTTTTTCAAAACGGCTATCGTTAAATCGTCCACAGACTTTTTGCAGGAAAGTCTTTGGTAATTTTCAAAAAATGACATTACAAAAGTTACAAAGACATTTATGTTGTTTTTCTTTTTTTTTTTTTTAATAAGTACTTCATGTACAGATGTGCATAGTTACTTGATAACCAATTATTTATAGTATAGTTCAAATGTGTTAAAAACGTGAGTATCAAATTTGATACTGCAGGTGTATAAGGTGTTTTTTTAATGCCCAATGTATCAAATGTGATACAAACATTTACCGTAAACAAAATGATATGGCAAAATGTATTGTTTGGATTTTGTTCAAAGGTCTAATAAACATCTCAGTTCCAAAAAAAATAGAATTTTGTGGCTAGTTTTGATGGGTCAGGTTTTACAGGGTTGACTTGTTTGATATTAATCAGGGAGACTCCCATCCTGTTACTATGATTCATAGTAAGTCTGTACACCCCAGAAGGAAAATATATTGGGTAATCATTTCTGACCAGTTCTGAGTCAGGAATGCCCCAAAGACTGTTATGAAGGGTCAATTGTGGAAAAATGGAATCTACACTAGGGAGAAAAAATACTTGTGGATGGCAGTTCATGTAACTAAATCTTTCATTTAGTCAGAAAATCTGCTTCACACCATGGCCTTTCCAAGGGGGAATGTCTGGGCTCAAAGGTCTAGCATTGCCGCAGGTGGATTAATTCAAGAGTCAATTGAAAATGCAGTGCATCAATGACACCAACGCCAAAGGGCACCTTGTTCAGATCACTAGGAGGCCAACAGCTTTGACCAAACTGCACAGTTTTATACAGTGAGAATCACTGCCTAAAAGAGTGCAGGGCAGAAGCAGCACTAACAATAAGTGGATGTTCCAAGTTCAGAT
Source organism: Sphaeramia orbicularis (assembly GCF_902148855.1). NCBI lineage: Eukaryota > Metazoa > Chordata > Actinopteri > Kurtiformes > Apogonidae > Sphaeramia > Sphaeramia orbicularis. Next base: position 46,769,002 of record NC_043977.1, on the reverse strand, counting down.
GTTCATAAAATTAAAAGACAGGCAAAGAATCCAAAGTGCTGATCTTTACCTACACCTGTATAGTTGTTTCATAATCCAGGCAATTCTTGTGTCTCTAGGTTTGTTATGATTGATGAGAGTGTTCAAACAACACCCTGATGAGGGAAAACAGTAAAAAGATGCAGCAGCTGCAGTGCAAACACAAACATACAGGGGTCAAGCATAGTCATTTTTGTTCACATCTGCTACAACACAATCCAGTACTAAATCTTCTGCTGTGCTTTCTTCTTCAAACACCACTGGCAGAGAGGGAACTTTTTGCTTTGGACTGGGACATAATCAAGCTCGCTCTGGGAAAGCGAGCATTCAGCTGGAGTTTGTGCCACTGTAAGAAGCTGCACGCAAACAACCCCCACTGAGTGCTGTTCAGAGGACGGTGTGAATAGGCACGCTGAGGAGTGGACAGAAATGCGAGCTGATGGTAGAGGGTGGGAGAACATTAATCTCACTGTGACAGCAGAGCCATTAAGCAACTGCACCGAGGCAGTAAGAGTGGGCATCTGGATGTGAGTGTGAGTGTGTGAGGCAGAAAGATATGAGGAGTAATTGTCTGCAATAAATGTCTGTGTCATTATATGCAATACGTATTTGATATGTGTCGTGTGTGTGCAGAAATCTGTGTACGTATGAGCTGAGATTAAAGGGTTGTGCTGTTTCTCGCCCTTTTGTCTTTGTGTGTCTGGGTGAAGGGTTTATGTCCGCAGGGTGAGTCAAGTGCAGTGCAAGCGTCTGTAAAGCTATGACACCACAAAGTGACAGACAAGACTGGTGGACTTGCTGCACTGTGCAAACAGACAGCTACTCAAACACCTTCTGTACTCAGGGCAGAGCGGAGATGGTGCAAAATATGAATCCTGAAGTATTCACTCAGGCTTTGTTCAGTGATGAACAACACAAATTAAACTGGGAGTTGGGTAGGATTTTTCTTGCCTGCCATCTTACTGACAGTAGAACAATAACATTCACTTCATATTCTATGCTAGTTTCATATTCTTCCATAATTTGGTTACTGCACTGAGGTGTGGGGCCATGTGTACATGACAGGGCTCTGAAGGGAAGCAGATGCCGAAGAAGCTGGAGCCAAAAAGCCCTGGCTGCCAATGACTGAACCTCTCTCTAAAAGAACACTGCCCAAAAAATAATTTGGCAAATATTTAGATGGACTGACTTTTGGATTTATTACTGCATACATTTGCCATGGCATCATTCTGATAAGCTTATGTAATGTCACAACATTTATTTCCGTCCAGAAAAGCAATGAGATTTTTTATTGATGATGGGAGAGTCAAACCACTGAATAAGTCTCCATCACATCCAGTAGTGGCCAAACCATGTGACAAAATGATGACTGCTGCTCCTGTTTAGAGTCTGAGTCTGATGAATCTCGTCTTATTGGAATATGTATTATAAATGTACTTATGTTCAGACCTGATCATTCAGTACATTCAGGTTCAGCTGACCTCATATGAAGGACACCTTACTGAACCTAGACCTGACCAACTGAACCAACCCCAAATCATAACACTGCCCCCACAGGTTTGTACTGTAGACACTAGGCACGATGGGTAATTACTTCATCTGCCTCTCTTCTCCCCTGATGCACCCATGACTCTGAACAGGTTCAACCTGGACTCGTCAGACCACATGACCTTTTTCTCTTTATGCTCTTGCAAATTGAAGCCTTTTTTTCCAATTGCCCTCAGTGGTTTTCTTAAAGGAGTAACATTTAGCTTTTTTAAATGGAATTATGCATTTCAAAACATTTCCCTGTGGTCTACATAAACTGTAAATGCTATGCTTGGGTCTGAATTCTTCAGTAATTAAACTCCACAGGTCCATCTTCAACCCTATTTCTGACTATTGACACCAGAAAGGTCATTTTGAGCACTGGCCGTTTAAATGCACATGTGTGACCCCCCCCCCCCCCCCCCCCCCCCCCCCCCCCCGGTTGTTGGTTGTGCTGCTCTGTCCAATTCAACTAACAACTGAACATTTTTGGTAATCAACTCGAAGTTTGGACATATTTTAAGTATGGACTACAACCACTGCTGCTGATAAACAATTATGGCGTACTCAGAGAAATGTTCATTGGAAGTCTTGACCTTATATGTGCAAATGTCATGACGTAACTAGTTCTAGATGGGTGGCTCCTGGGCTCGTGGGGCTTGGGGACCAGTGCCTTGCTTGCCCCTGGGTGGCCTGCCCCTGGCGGGGGGGTGGGGTGGCGGCTGATGTCCCTGCCCCCCTGGGGCCTGTGGTCAGCTGCTGTGGGGCCTCTGGCTGGGGCCTCCCATCTTCGGGGCGGGCACACTGTCGCCTCTCGGGGGGGCTGGATCCCCCCTCTCTGTGGTGTCTGCTGGTTGACCGGGCCTTAGGGCCCTCTTTGTCGACCCCTGGTCCTTGGAGGGGGTGCAGTTGCATGCCTGTGTTCTTCACCTCAGTCTCTTTGCCTTGTTCACTCTGTCACAGCAGATTAATGTGAACAACTGATGTTGTGTGGATTTGTTACTGGTATTATTTGGGCGAATGTGGTATATGATACTCTGTTCATGCTTTCTTTTATTATATTCATCATTTAATAGGTCTTATGTATTTTATTTTATTTTTTGGTAGTTTTGTTTGTTTGTTTTGTGGTTTTTTTTCTCTGTCTTCTGCCCAGTTTACTCAGTTCTGGTAGTAGTTATTGTTACCATTATAATTATCACCATGGTTGTTAATGTTTGTATTGTTGATACTTTCTTGTGAGGGTCTTCGCCACCTTCTTCTTTCTTGCTCTCTCCCCTACACCCCCACCCCCCCACGTCAGGTCCGGCATCGAAATTTGGTTCAACAAAACTCATAATAAACACAGTAGAATATCAAGGGGAGCTTCATTTACTTTATGAAGTTACCCTTGGCAAAGCACATTTGTTCAGCACCAAAAGGCAGCCAGACTACCATTCCGCTGTTAGGATGCTGGACAAGACAAGTTAAAAAAAAAAAAAAAAGGAATCGAAACAGGTTGTAGAAATCCACTTGATTTTTGCCAAAATGAATATAAAGACAGCTTTGCAGCACCTAGAGGGTTCAAATTCAAACTTTTTGAACTAACAGGGTCCCCAAATGCACAAATAAATGTACCAAAGACTAATAAAAGTGGGTTTAGTAAAATGTGACCCCTTTATGCTAAACAGCTGTTTAGTCCCAATCCCTTGACTTCTCTTCATAGTGTGAGTGTGAAAATGCTCTTACTTTCTAAAGTTAAATATAGTTCTGAGTTCTAAGTTGATTTGTATAATTTGGCAATTATGTGAACTCAGATGATGATTATCCAAGATTTCTTCCTCAAAGATGGTGGTTGACCACTATCCTTCTGGAAATTAAGGAGTGCATTTGACAGTTCTTAACCCAGTTTTAGTACTTTCAGCTTCCTTGATTCCAGCCAGTACTTGGACTCTTCTGAAACAGTTCATCTTTTTCATGACCATGTGATAAGTCTTCTAACTTGGTTGCTAAAAAAATGAGAATCTTCACTGTATCAGTGAGGGTTAAAGAACTTGTTTCCAACATGTTAATCGCTGCAGTAATTATCTAAGGGAAGGCTCTTTGCTTAGTTAAATCAAACTAGTGAATGAACCTTTTATGACAGGGCAGTATACCAAGTCCATTTTTTTCTAGGAATCATTCTTGTCTCATTTGTGTAATTTTTAGGCTCCTTTTTCAGTTGTAGAATGTGTAAATGTGTGGTTGAGTACAGAGTATTGGTCGTTTGTGAATTTATCTTTGTTATGTATACAGTGAAATCAGCAGAATAAACTGAATTGAACTGGAGCACAACGGAGAAGGATAAAATGGATATAGTAACATAGGACAGAAAGTGTGCGCTTTTGCTACAGATGATAATTTTCCTGAAACTTCAAAGCCACATTGTTTCATTTATAAGAGAAAAGTGTTTTCAAAAGGTGAAAATGTTTCCAAAACTATAAAGAGACTGGGTCATTGCGTACAGTCCTGCTGAACTAGACACTCGGTTGTGTTTTCATTCATTTGTGTAAATGTAAAAAAAAAATAAATGTGACTTATGCAACTGCACTGAGGTGTTTGGAAGTTTGGGAGAAGTGGATGCAAACAAGCTGAGTGTGTTGATCCAAATAAACAATGTTTCAGTCGACAAGTGAGACGGGAAGGAATGCAATGAACAGCTGATAAAAGTAAACAAAGGTCACGACTAGTCTGATTCTTATAGATCTTTGGACTGATTTGGCAGATCAGATCTATCATATTACCCTGTTCCTGTATCTACTTTCTCACCCGTCACACACACACACATCTACCGAAACAGATACAGGAAGCATGCTTTAGATCAAAGGTGATAAAGATACGGCCCGTGGGATGAATTTTTGAAATGCAAAAATTACACTGAAGATATTAACAATCAGGGGTGTCAAAATCTTTTTAGTTCAGGTTCCACATACAGACCAATATGATCTTAAGTGGGTCAGACCAGTAAAATACTATCAGAATAACTTATAAATAATGACAACTTCAAATTTTCTCTTTGTTTTAGTGTAAAAAAGTTAAAAATCCATAAAAATGTTGATATTTGCCAAGTAACCTTACACACAAAATATGAATAATCTGAAATGTCTTAAGAGAAGTAAGTGCGATTTTAACAATATTCTGCCTCAGTTTATCATTTACACATGTACATTAGGGCTGCAACTAATGCTAATTTTAACAATCGATTAATCTGTCAATTATTTAAATAACTGATTGATTCATCGGATAAACACAAGACTCAATTCTCAAAGATCGGTATTTAACCCAAAGCAATATAGGCTGCAGACAAGTCACTAATTATTACATGCCCGCAATGGCTTCGGGTATAGTTAGCAAGCACTAGCCTGTTACCTGGACTTGTTATGGCTAGAAACTAGTAAGATATAGTCTTCAACCAGTTCAGGTTATAGGCTATCAAACTAGCACTGTATGTATTAGTTCCAGTCAATGATAGGTAACGTTAGTCTGGTGGCCTGATAAACAGAGATGAATGAAAATGTTGTAATTATGATGATAGTGTCTAACTAGCTAGCGGGCTAAAGCAATTACAACACGTTGGCTATCTTAAGCTATTTAAATGTATATAAACGTAGTGCGCCGTGGCATTTTGACAATTTTTTTATCCATATTCAAGTTTTGTTATATAAACGGCGCACTATGTTTTGGGCAAACAGGGCTGATGTGGCCACCACAAACATAAAGCAAACTTAGCTTTAATTATCTAGCCCCGGCTTCTGAGGCCTCAGTCAATGCTTTGTGTCTGTTAAACCACACAGTGTGCGGGCAAGCCTCAATACTAATGTGCTCAAGACCCAAAGAACTGAATTAGTTGCCAACTCATTTAAGAATCAATTTGGATTAATTTAATCGATTCGTTGTTGCAGCACTAATGTACATTATAACATAGAGATCACAGTGGATCTACAAAGTCACAAAATATTTATTCACAGGCAGAATATTGGTAAAATGTTTAGTGTCTTTGTCTGTGATCTGTAAGTTATAATGCATGTGTCAATGATAAACTGAGACAGAACATTGTTAAAATTGCACTTAATTTTCTTCAGAAATTTCAGGTTGTTCATGTTATTCACATTTTTAAGGAAACTTTGTGATATAAACATTCTTATACTGTCATTTTTGTTTTTTCACTGTTATTATTTTACTAGTTCAGCCTACTTTAGATCATATTGGGCTGAATGTGGAACCTGAACTAAAATGAGTCTGAGAGACCTGCTTTAGGTGATACATTTTGGTTTCAGGTTTGTTTGTTTTGTTTCTGAATCTAGCAGTACTGTGTTGTGGTTATGTGTGATGTGCTTTTACATGCTTTACTCATTTCTCGTGTCTCCATCCTTGAATCCTTTCCTCATCTCCATCGTCCCTCTCACTCAAGGTGAGATGAAATGAGGATGCAAAGAGAAAGGAGTGGAGGCAGTGACCTTTCACAAAATGAGACATCCATGCCTCGCAGCTGTCATTTTAAATAAAAGTCAGCTAAATATGATGCATAACACAGCTGAGTTGTCTGTGCTTTCTATTCTCACAGTGGACTGCAGTATTTTATGATCTCTGTCAGATAAACAATGTTCATGAAAATATTAAGCATGTTATCATTTGTAATTCAACGGATACACACGTTAGATCCCATGTTTGAGTTAACTGATTCAACTTATTAAATTTAAATCTCATTAGTAAAGCCCTATTCCTGTCATTGCCTACACACAAGGTTCCTACAAGTTGTTGCCCAAAAGAAACCAAATCAAGAGGAAAAAAATGCAAGTTTATTAACTAATTCTGATCAAATATGTATAGTATAATATAGGAAAATGTATCAATCAATCAATCAAATTTTATTTATATAGCGCCAAATCATAACAAAAGTTATCTCATCACACTTAATAGAACTGGTCGAAACCAGACTCTCAAGCCAAAACGTACCATGGCTGTGCAGAACTGTTGTTATTCCTCTTCCATTTATTTGCTGTTAAAGGCTTTTTTCCTTCCTCATATCAAGGGTCTGATGATAGAAAAATTTGTGATTTGTGATTTTAAGAACTATGCAAAGGAGAACTTTAATTTTAATATTTTTGCAGGGTTGTAAACGAGCTACATATTTATTTGTCTTTATTAAGTGACAACAAGAAAACACAGGAAATCTGTGTGCATTGTTAAAGCAGAATGAAACAGCTTCTACAGACCAAAGCCAGCGCCGAGAGTGACCTCTGCTCCCCTGAAAGAAAATAAATGAAAACAATAAGAAATGTCTGGCATGTGTTGAATTAATACACCAGAAAATGAGGCCAGTTCAAAGAGTTCAAGTTCTGAAAAATTAGTTTAACACTTTTCCTGTAGAATCTGGTTGTGTCTTGATACAGTGAAATGTGCATACGTGTTCATTTAAATCTGAATTTACATAAATATTTTTTTCACTTTATAATTTATGTTTCACAAGTGTGTATTTCTGTTTTCTGTCTTTCCTGCACTTTATTTTTGTATTTTCTGCTGTCACCCACAGTGGGATCCATAAAATCTTATCTTCTCTTATTCAATTCAATTTTATTTGTAGAGCCCAATATGACAACAAGGTTGCCTCACAGGGCTTTACAGAATGTGTTGAATATGAAAATTAGCAAAAGTCAAATAATTACTCAGTTAAACAGTTGATGAAGCAAATGAATCAATGTCCTAGGCATCCCCCATCCTTAGACCCTCTTTCTCAGCAAGGAAAAACTCCAAAAAACCCAGTGGGAAAAAGAGAAACCTCAGGGAGAACCACAGTGAAGGAGAGATCCACTCCCATGGACGGCCAGGCTGTAGATGCACCAGGACTGACGGACATCAATTTGATGATGTAATTCCAGTCTGTATGGATGCAGTAGGGTGGGGGCACATGCAAACAGCTGGGGGGGTCCATCTAGTTAGACCTGATTTTACCTTACCTTATTGCAGCCTTACTAAAATGATAAAACTAATGGTGGGCTGAGAGTATAAAAAAATAGACTTGACCAAACCCCATTTGCACCAAAACAATTTGGGGGGGGCTGATGCCAGTAGAGTGGTGTCTCCTCTCTTGTGCCTTAGCAGAAAACTCTGCACGACTTTGATTGTATTTGGAAAAGTCTGAGAAACCGATCACAGTAATTATTCTATCTTTTGGAGCAAAACAGCAGAAACACGAAGCTCATGTTATTAAGTCATCCAAAAGGAATGTACGCGTGCATGTGTTTGGCAACACATTTTACAAATGACATAATGATACGTGCTGAATTGCAACAAAAGCAGACCAGAATCAACTTTTTTCTTCCTCTTTTGTTGCCGGATACCCCTCAGACGATGGCTCTCACCTCTGTGCTGCCTGACAGAGACGGGTGCTGGTTTTTATTCATAGTGAGAGTCAGTCTGAATGCAAAATGATAAAAAGGGGGAGATGAGCAAATGAATATGAGTTCTGTCTCTGTTATGCATACACAGATCGATTTCTGATGTTTTTTTATCTGTTCATGTCTCCTCATTTACACACTGGAGTGACTTTTTGATCAACATCTGGACTCATCTGAGAGTGTGAGTGTAGAGTTGGGCGTCTTGCATAACATTTGTTTTTACATTCCAATCAGACTGACCTGATAGAAAAGAATTATGTCATTTGGCTTTTTCTGCTCAGTAGAGAAATCTGACTCTTTTTTTTTTGTCGGTGCAAACTGGCAGAAGTCGGCTTTAAATGACACATTTACTGCAAAAATATTTTTCACTTTTAGACAGTAAATAATAAATCAGGTCTCACTGCAGTGTGTGTGTGTGTGTGTGTGTGTGTGCGTGTGTGTGTGTGTGTGTAAAGGATGTTGTTTTAATCATTTCAACATTTGGAGAGTGTGTTTACCCCCAAGGCTGAGCACAGGGCTTCCAGCTACTTGCAGGTATGGAAGCGCTGCAGTAAAGTGTGTGATGAAATTTTTAAACCAATGAATCATCATTATGGTAAAAACTACAGATGTGCAACCAGTTTCTTTTCTGTTTAATTTATAGAAAGAAAAGACAGGGTTGAGTGGATGGGATAGAGAGAGGATGGAGGATGACAAGGAGATGTCGACAAGCATAAAGAGGTAGCTGAATAAATAAATAAAAGGTCCAGGAATGGCTAAGCTGTTGGACTCAAAATGTGTTTCTAAATGGGGTGAATCTATTTGCATGATTTTACAGCTATGGGTTGCATTTATCAACATGTAAATCTCCTTGGATGGCTCCCTCACACATAGATTCACAGTGGGGCCGGACCAAAGCAAGGCAATCTGTAACCCGAGGGGAAAAAAAAAAAATCTAACCCACTGACAAAATCTGGCATGTTTACAAAGCTCTGCGTAACAACGGTAGTATGGTGTGTGAATAAATATGACAAGCAGGCTTATGTGAACCATATGGCAACAATGGAGAACTCTGTTGTTGTGTGGATGAGCTCTGTGTGCTAAGTGTGCGTGAGGAAGACAAAAAGCTTTGGTTTGTTTTTCATTTTCAGCTGAACTCGTCTCCAGCTGACTGTTAACGCTGAAGTAGAGATGTTATTTGTGTGGCTAACGAACAGTTCTACCCGAGAGAATCTGCAGAAGAATGTTTTACACAGCGGGAAGGAATGTGAAGCTGCACTGTCACGCTGCTGCATATTTCCTACCATATGAACAACTTTCTCACTTATGAATATTTGAAACCATCATAAACAAGAAGTGGTTAAAGGAAGAGGTTCCTGCTAAATGTTCAACAAAGACGCAAATGCAGTAATTAGCCGTAGATTACATCAGTGGAAAATATGGACCATGCTCACTTGCTCATCACTACTGCACTCAACATGGATTCATCTACAAAAAATAGGACCAATGTCTCTGTGTCTCATCGGCATGTACCATCAAGAATCAATAAGAACTTGAATTTGCGAGGTTGTCAGGTTCTGACGCTATGTTAGAGTATGTGGTCTTGATGCAGGAGATCAATCTCCCAATAGAAGTGGGTGGTACTTTCACTGAAGGAGGACTCAACTAATTACATGAAAGTCCAAATATGACTTCCTATCAGTGCTCAATAGTAACTATATTGATATCTCTAACCATTTCCATGTTATAAACCATCAAAATGTTGCCTTTTGTAAGTAAAGGCGAATTTTTCGTCAAATATTCAAAAAATCAAAATTTCTCAAAACTGTGAGCAGACTTTGTAGACATTGTCCCAAGGAAGCTACATATACTGGATTAAATTTCTATAGCGCTTTTGTAGGCACCCAAAGTGCTTTACATTATTGACCCATTATTCATTCATTCTCACTCATTCTTTCATTCATTCATTCTTTAACACCACTCTGGTGGTGTTAAACTACATTTGTATCCACAGCTGCTCTGGGGCAGGCTGACAGAAGCGTGGCTGCCAAATCACGCATGCGGCCCCTCCAACCGCCACCAAACATTCATACGCGTTCATACATCAGTGTGAGTGACACTGAAGGCAAGGTGGGTGAAGTGCCCAAGGACACAACAGACCAATCAGGACAGAGCGGGATTCAAACCGCCAACTCTTCGGTAATTGGATGATCCGCTCTACCTCCTGAGCCATTTAAAATTTTAAATTAATCTAACGAGTATTTTCAAAGAGGAAGATTGTTGAAATCTACACATTGATGACCTCGAGTTTCACCCTTCAAGGTTACTCAAGGTCAAAGGTCATGAACCCAAACAAAGTCCATATAGGACTTCCTATCAGTGCTCTGCAGTAACTATATTGATATCTGTAGCCATTTCCATGCTATTAACCATCAGAATATGAACCATTATAAATTAAGGCACGTTTCATATTTTAAAACATTCGTCAGAAATTCAAAAATCCAAATTTCTCAAAATTGTGAACAGACTTTGTAGACAATAAAGATACAATTTGAAATGAATCCTACCAGTAGTTTTGTCACTGAAGATATTTGAAGGAATTGCTAACGAAGACGAAGATGATGAAGATGATGCCTGCACAATAGCGCATGGCCTATTGGCTGGTGAGTTAATGAAAATAGTGGCCCAAGAAAATAAAAAGTCCTCAAATGTACTTTTAACAGTCATTTGGGTTCAGTTTTATAAATAGTTATAGTTTGGAAATCATATTAGACAACTGTGTTTTTTTTTTTTTCAGGGTGAGTAAAACTAATTTTTAGAAATCAGTATCTGGAACCAATACACTTGCAGGTAAAAATACATATTGAACACATTTTTCATCTCATCAACATTATCTTCCAGCAGAAAGCACAGGGAGCTCCCGGACAATATATAAATTCATAAACTAAAGACGGCACAAAGAAAAAAACTTAAATTTGTGGAAGTCTTAATTAGTTGTCCCACTTCGGCAGCACCAGACTGTGGTACAGAGAGCCCAGTTGTTCATTGTGTACTGCTGCAAGAAAGTAACTCCAATGAAGCAAAGAAGCCTCGTTTATGGGAAACCAGTCTTATTGTTTTCTGAAAAACAAAAATAACCTTTTCAAACATGTTTTTCATTTGAAAAGTAAGCTCACTGTGTCTTAATATGATATTCCAACTAATATTGAGCAGATTTAACCAGTACTAAAACCCTGGTTTGCATAATATCATAGCGGAGGGCAGATCCACTTACACAACTTCTCCATTTCACAAAATCTTGAATAAGTGATTTTGCTGCTTGTAATGAGAATAACGACAAAATATTTTGTGTTCTTAAATGCATCTTCAAATTCAGCAGAACTGTTCACTAGGACTTGAGGATATTCTGATTAGATATTGGTATCCAAAGGTCAAAGGTCAATCTCACTGTGACCTCACAAAACACAAGAATTCATACACCAATTATGGTAAAATTTCACACAAGAGGATAAAATGACAATCCAATACCATCTTACATCTGTGAGGTCAAAGGTTAACTTCACTCGGACATCATAATGTTGTGCAAAAACATATTTCTATCTATTGTGTAACTGTTCTTGCAGACAGATGGTGTTGATTTTATACTTGTGTTTGACATCCTTATTTTGTATGAATGCTTTTTTCTTTTATTTATCAAACTATCCTTCTACCAGGGATTGTGAAAAAACTACAGATCATGACACTACAATAATAAGCATAACACTAAACCTGCAGTGGCAGCATTTTATTACTATCCACTACGGATGTAAACAATAAATTGACAATCAATTAATTGTCACTAAAAATTTACTTGATTAAATTACAATAATTGTTGGTTAATTGCCCTTTTCCACGGCGGTATTTGTGGTGTTGACAGTAGGGGGTGCCACTGCCTAAACTAGGCCTCATTACTGAGGTTGATTATTGGGGGAGTCACCCTGTCCACCTGTCCCACACCTGTCCAAAGGCTGCTGACTTGTCTGTGCTGTGACGCCATGACCGGGATAGCCGGTCATCAAACTAGATCGTGGCGTTGATAAGTTCTAATTGCTTCAGGGACATGGTGGAGCCAAACACAGACCGGCCCGTCTGTTTGTCCCACATGCTGCAGGTTGCCTATTTGTGGGAGCGGTACATGAGGAGGAGGAGGAGGCCCAAATATGCGCACATATGCGGGGTCAGTATTATATAGAATTTATTTAGTTCTACTCCATAAATGACATTGCCTGTGCTGTATCCCTAATGGTACAATAAATCAATCATTAAAGGTGGGGTCTGAGATGTTTTTCTGGTGCATTTTTTATTATATTCCTTAAAATCCCCTTCACACCCCGATTACAACTAATTAATTAAATGCTCTAACACAAAAATTAAAAAAAATCAGTCACCTGTGGAACGGGTAGGACTGAAAAAACACCATCCAATCATTTTGAGCGCCCACTTGAAATGATTGAACGATGATATGTCTATCAACCTCAACTGCCATTCACCCCTCCCCCCTTCCCCCCTCTGCGCGTATCCCTCTTTGCGTTCCCAGAGCTTTATACATGAAGCGTAGCCAGAACCTGGCTATATTAGTTATATTAGGATGGAAAGTTCACCTGCAAACTGTTTTGTCACTAACATAAACCACTAGGAAATGTAACATTAGTCACATAGGTCTGAACTGGGACTGTTCTGGAAGAGTGGGGGTGTTAGAAGAAACCGAACAGGGATACGCGAGCCGGAGGCTCAGCCGGGGCCATAGTCGGGGTAGGAGCCCGAGGCATACGGGACCGGAGCAGGGGACGGAGCCTCAGCTGGTGTCAGAGACGGTTCAGTGGACCGGCCCGGACCGTAGACGGCATCAGAGCCCAACCCGGGTACAGAGCACAGCAGAGCCAGCGAATTGTTGCTGTGCAGTGCTCGTGAACCCTTGGGAGCAAGCAATGCGCGTGCCACCACTCTGGAGGCGTGGCTTCAGAGGGACGTCTGAAGAAAGGGGTTTGGACTTTTGAATTGAGTATTTTCAAAATGTAGCTTGCTCGAACCGTTTTTCCAAGATCTCAGACCCCACCTTTAAGGAATATGACATGCTTTTTTCATAGTGGATAGTACAGATGCAAATTGTTGATTTATTCATTGATCATTAGTTGGTTGACCTTGTCAGTTGATTAACGATTAATTGATACGTGGTGATTTTCCTGTGAACCTGATTTTTTTTTTTTTTACGAAAGGGTCTATAAGAATAAAAACTAAATATTGTTTATATACTTCATACTACTTTTCTAGTTTTAAGGCCTATTGTCTTTTTATGACCTTTTATTCTACTTTTAAGACATTTCGCCAAGTAAAATGGTCTTATGCTATTAATAGATACACTCTTTGCTCACTACAAGACTCTTTGGTTACACTTCAGATGTTCTTTAAAGTAAGGTGTTTTATCTAAGGGGAGTGCAGACAGAAAGAAGTGTCTGCATCACAGTCAAAAGAGCACATACTGTATATTAAATGTCTTTATTAATTAATTTAATAAAAACAGTCTATCTCTAATATTTAAACCTACATTTATAAATGATTATGTCTTCAGCAGGATTTAATGGCTAATAATAGGCAATAGATGAGAATAAAATTCAATATCATAGGCTTATTCCATAATTTGGTTAGTATGAAGGGCAGAAAGAGGCACCATCTATTTCCCTACAATAGTGTTTAAGGACTGCAACTCCAGACTATACATTATTGATCAATGTGCCAACTGTTTTCCTGACGAAAGGACTCGATCCAAAAAATAGTGAAGAAAAGGTGTTAATATCCCACAGTGACCGCTCCATGCTGGTGATTTTTGCCAGCCAACACTCCAAATCTCAGAGACATTTTATTGACTGTGACACAAGAAAACAAAGCAGCATACAATTCAATTTGTGAAGCTGCATGAAGGCATTTTTGCATTAGAAAAAAAAACCAACATTATTGTTGGAGCTTTATAATTACCATGAGGGATTACCTGGGGTTTTCTCATGGAGTTTATAGAATACTGCTCACAAAAAAAACACCATGACAGTTTCAATTTGGACTCAGGAAACTCTTGATAACAAGACAAAAAATAAGACCAATTTCCCTGTATCTCACTGGCATGTTCTATAAAGAACCAATAACAAGTTGAATTTGTGAGGTTGTCAGGTTCTGCTGCTATGTTAGTCATGTGGTCTTGATGCAGATCAATCTGCCAATAGAAGTGGGTGGTACTTTCACTGGAGAACTCAACTAATTAAATGAAAGTCCATATACTGTTTCCTATCAGTGCTCAGTAGGAACTATATTGAGATCTGTAACCATTTCCATGTTATAAACCATCAAAACATGGACCTTTATAAGTTAAGAAAAATTTGAAATACTTCAAAAATTTGTTGAAAATCAAAATTTTTCAAAACTGTAACCAAACTTTGTAGATATTGTCCCAAGAAAGCTACATAAAAAACTGAAATGAATCCAACCAGTAGTTTCAGAGAAGATTGTTGTTGTTCAGTGGTGACCTTGAGTTTGACCTTTCAAGGTCACTCAAGGTCAAAGCTCATAGACCAAAATGAAAGTCCATATATGGCTTCCTATCAGTGCTAAGTAGTAATTATATTGATATCTGTAATCATTTCCATTTCCATGTTATAAACCATCAAAATATGGACCATTATAAGTAAAGGCCAATTTCAAATAATTGAAAAATTCATCAAAAATTCAAATTTTTCAAAACTGTGGACATTGTGTAAGCTACATATGAAATTTGAAAGGAGTCCGACCTGTAGTTTTGTGACAGAAGATGTTTTGCTAACAGTGCAGATGAAGACAAGGCGAGGCACAGCGCCTTCACTCCAGCGCCTTCACTCCAGCGCCTTCACTCCAGCTCATGGCCTATTGACTGTTAAGCTAAAAATCATTAGCTGCAGCCCTAAACTTCCCCAACTGGCTTTCTTACTCACAGGGGGCATAGAACATGACCAGGGCGGCGGGGTGTTCTTCCAGAAAGCTGTCGAAGGTCTCGTCTGTCAGGTGAAAAACCGGCGAGTCTGTCTCCGACCACGGCACCTCAGGGGTCTTCGGCTGGGGGGGCTGTGGACTGAAACAGGAAACAGACGGTACAGAGAGAGAGAGAAAAAAAAAAGAGAGAGAGAGAGAGAGAGCAACAGAGGTGAGGGCCTTTATAAAGCAGATATATTCAAGCTGTCAGTAATCTGTATGAAGCCAAAATCAGACACAGCTGTAGACCACACTCCACCCAACATGTCATATACACAAAAACACACATACACACATCTGGATCCAAGAAGCCCCACCTTATTGAAAGAGCACAATGCCGAGAATGTGTGGACATGGATATAAACAAGTGTACACAAGAGTCATTTACAAAGGAACACACATGGCAATTGTCTCTCATCTGCATCCTCAGATCTGAGCTGATATGCTGTGACTAAATGTGGACATAGAGTTTCTAAAAATCTGTTCCATTGTGTAGCTGCATTGTGAAGAAAAGAACTGCTGCATCTCGTCAACACTGGCATCTGTTCAGCGTACATCTGTGGATAAGAGTTCATCAGGGACTGGAGCTAAGCTAAAAGTCTTTATCGGATGACATGCTTGGTTGCTCCTCTGCAACGTGAGGAGCACATCCCAGGCAATACCGGACTACTTGTGCTCTCTGTATTATTCTTTTAAAGGGGTCATATTTTGCTAAACCCACTTTTATTAGTCTTTGGTACATTTATTTGTGTATTTGGACCCTAATAGTTCATAAAGACTAAATTTGAACCCTCCAGGAGCTGCAAAGCTATCTTTATATTCATTCCTGCAAAAATCAAGTGGATTTCTACAACCCGTTTTAATTCTTCCTTAATTTCTTATGTTTTATAACTAGTTACGTCACAACATTTGAACATATAAGGGCAAGACTCACTTCTTCAACAACCAAGTTAGAAGACTTATCACATGGTCATGAAAAAGATGAACTGTTTCAGAAAAGTCCAAGTATTGGCCTGCATCAAGGAAGCTGAAAGTACTAAAACTGAGTTAAGAACTGTCAAATGCATTTATTAATATCTCGAAGGATAGTGGTCAACCACCATCTCTGAAGAAGAAGTGTTGGATAATCATCATCTGAGTTTACATAATCGCCAAATCATAAAAATCAACTTAGAACTCAGAACTATATTTAGCTTTAGAAAGTAAAAGCATTTTCACACTCACACTATGAAGAGAAGTCAAGGGATTGGGACTACACAGCTGTTGTGCCATAAAGGGGTCACATTTTGCTAAACCCACTTTTATTAGTCTTTGATACATTTATTTGTGTATGTGGGGACCCTGTTAGTTCCAAAAGTTTGAATTTGAACCCTCCACATGCTGCAAGCTATCTTTATATTCATTTTGGCAAGAATTGAGTGGATTTCTACAACCCGTTTTGATTTCTTCTTAATTTGTTACATCTATAACTAGTTACGTCATGACATTTGTACATATAAGGTCAAGACTTCAGATCAACATTTCTCAGGGTACGACATGATTGTTAATCAGCAGCAGCAGTTATAGTAAAAACTCAAAATATGTCCAAACTTCGAGTCGATTACCTAAAATGTTCAGTTGTTGGTTAAACAGGACAGAAAGCACAGTCCACAGCCTGGAGGGGGTGGGGCATGAAAACAACCTTTCGGGTGTCATTAGTCAGAAATAGGGTTGAAAAAGGACCTGTGGAGTTGAATTAATGAAGAATTCAGACCCAAGCATAGAATTTAAAGTTTATGAAGACCACAGGGAAATGTTTTAAAAGTATAATTACATTTAAAAAAAAAAAAAAAAAAAAAAAGCAAAATATCACTCCTCTAATGCTAGGGTCAAACTGCACAATATTTTGTCTGTAATGACTGTCACTAAGTGAGATACGGAGACTACAAAGCCTTAAATTCTTGCTGTGTTGTGGTCGAGTGCTAGGACCAACTCCACAATGCTGCCAATGTGTGAAGTAATAAAACACGGCATCTGTCTCCGTTTGTGTTATTATTGTTTTATAGCTCTCATCAGTACGGTCACAGATCATAACCCTCACCTAAATGGCATTTGAAGTTTAGCACAAGGTTGATGTTTTGGTTCAATGTTGAATATATTCAGTCTGGTTAGTTTTATGTTCCCTCTGCAGTTTTAGGAGTTCATGTCATATGCCTTTCTGCTGTCATCATTTATCTGTACCTGTATTTGCTTCAGAAATAGTATGTATCTGACATCGGCATGTTGTTAATTTGGCTCTTTCTCAACTCCTATCTTTCTTATATTTGTTTTCTATATTTATTACTGACAATATCAATCAATCAATCAAATTTTACTTATATGGTGCCAAATGACAGCTACAAATGACAGCTACAACACTCACCAGTGCGACCTTTAAAGTTGAATGGCCCTCTCTGTCCAACAGGTGTGATAGACATTGGATTTTATTTGTTTTTAAAGCACTCAGCGGTCTTTTAACATCTTCTATTAATTTTTTAGTATCTTTTAATGCAAGTCAATATCACCCTCGCTCCAAAGACTGGGTCACACTGCAGATTCCTTCAGTGCGTACTGAATTAGGAAAGTCCAGTTTTCTTACTGTGCACCTGAAACCTGGAACTCTCTCCAAAACCATCTGAAACTTACCACACTTTTATCATTAGGACAATTTAAATCCTTAATCACTTCTTATTTTACCTCCAGCTGCTCCTGTTTTTAAGTAGAGTTCCCTGTTCTTAATTTGTCTTTGTTACTTTTACTTTTCGGTATTTCTGATATGTCCATTGGATGTTTCAAATGTCTTGTTCTGTCTCTGCCATATTGTAAATGTGGCTGCGCCCTCAATATATCTCCGAGTTTAAATAAAGGCTATGATGATGATGGTGAAATCATAACAAAAGTTATCTCATGACACTTAGAGATGGTCGAAACCAGACTCTCAAGCCAATTTACAAAAACCCAGCAGAATCCTCCAGGAGCAAATACCTGTGACTGGTGACAGTGGTGAAGAGAAAACTTCCTTTTAACAGGCTGAAACCTCGAGCAGACTATTGTCCAACGAAACCTGGAGTGGACAACAGGCTTGAGTAACCTCCTGTAACTGGCCTGATGTATCCAAAAAGTAAATGAACTCTAACTGAAGCTTTGCATAAATTCATGCAGGACATGGTAGTCATGTACTCAGGTGTGACCAGCTGACGGTCAGCTGATCCCAGAAGTCATCCAATCCCAGCTCACTCTAAATCATCAGTTGTATTTTAGTGATGATCCAATCCCGATCCGATCTACAGATCAGTATCGGTGGCCGATCTGGCATTTTTTAGAAGATAGAATCGGATCGGATCAGATTTAGTCACAAGATCGGTCCGATCAGGACCTGGTTCTGGGGCGGGGGTAAACACACGTCATGCTCCCTCAAATTACAGTTTCTGAAGGTAGTGAAAAGCTGCACAACACCGGGAAGCTTAGAGGAACTAGTAAAGCATCTATAAGTTTCACTTTCACTCTGCGCATACTCATTATGAGGTCCGGTTGTCATGCACGAGTCGGGTTTTTTTCAACCCGCAGGGCTTTTGTGGAATTATCTGACCCGACCCAAGCTGCCCCGCCCCAACCCGACCAGCATCACATCACTAGTGCATGGCACCGAACGCACCCCCATATAATACCTGGACGTACCTGTCCATACATGTGCTACAACAGTGGCAAACATAGGGTTCTAATTTGTCCCACAGTATGAATTTGGAAAGTGCAAAACTTATGCTAAAGTTATTAAGAGTCAAAGGTGTCATACTTGTTTTAGTTCAGGTTCCACATTCAGCCCAATTGTGTTCTACAGTAAAATAATAGCATAATAACTTATAAATACTGACTCCAAATTTAAAATTTCAACAAAATTTCATTGTAAAATGTCTGTATCGGATCGGCATTGGACCGGTATCAGCAAAACTAATCCCAAAAAAAATCGGATAGGGTCGGAAGAAAAAAAAAAATCTACATTGGGACATCAGTAGTCTATTTATTCTCAGATCCTTGCAGAGTAATTCCTGCTCTCAGCACAACCAGCACATCATCCAGCCGTCTGTCTGCATGTGCAAAAACTTTGGCATGGACTGAAGGGTGAGGATTTTCAAGTACACGCATGTCATCATTATTAGAACTCTTAAAATAAGTTGCTTGTAAATACAATCAGTCGAAGGTGTGGTTTGCATGACCAGGATGGTACCACCTCTGCCTCACTGTCAGCCAGTTAAAACCCTGTGGAGCACTGGTTATGGTCCAGTATGACACATTACTTATGATAGAGTGGTTGTTGCTCCTGACATTCTTTTTTTTTTTTTTTTAATGAGCCAACACCCTACATCAGGAAGACTGTGCTGTATTTGGGCAGATATTGTGTAGTAAAAACGAGTAGAGTCCAGCAGTCAAGCTGAGCTGGGATTTTGATATGGTGGTGAAATCATAAATATTTAATTGCGCAGTTTTTAATTTCTCTGGGTCTCTCAATCACAACAGTGATAAAAGTAGTAAACAGTGGCACTTAGTCGAGCTGTTTTACCACCATTACCTGTGAAAAGCTGACATGATTCAGGCAGAAATCATCTTTACACACGAGCTAATGCATGTATATGCTATGGCATTCATTAAATCAAATGAAGGTCATACTGCAGACTGAGGACCGCTGCTTGTATTATGTAACTTAATGCTGAATGCATCTCTGTATGCCCACTTATTCATTATATTTATTTTATTATTATTACTATTATTTATCTTCTTGGTTACCTTATTGTGCCACCACTCTACCAATCATGTGGACCATGCTTTATGTGCCAGTGAGTTCTTGACATGTTGTACTCCTGTCTGTTGTCTTCTGCTTTAGGCCATTGTTATTGCTGTTGTTGTTGGTGTGTTCTTCTTGCCCCGTTGGGGACTAATAAAGTTGTCTGTATCTTTAAATGAAGGTTGGTGCTGCATTTCTCTTAAGTTGAACATATTACAGTAAACAGAGCTGCATGCAAACAGGAATTGAATATTTGGAGTGTGTAAAAGTAGTCATAAAGCAGATGTCAGGAGTACAGCCTGACATGAGAGACCATCAGTTTCAGACCTCGCTGCTTTTATTGGTGAAAAACACAAAAAGAGCAGCTGTATTCGTCCTGATGGGAGTAGAATATCCTGTCAGAGCAAACACCAAAGGGCAGTGATGTACTCAAGTGAAAAAAGGTGAAGCAAGAGATACTGCATGGGGAATAAAAAAAACTGAGCCTGCTGAAGCTGAACGTAAGAGAAACTTCATCAGAACTTGGGAGGTGAAGTCGGGATGATAAACGGTGAAAAATCAGAGGCAGATAATGGCAAAAAAAGAAG